>NW_028277166.1:14421250-14729375 GCF_051122295.1 Plectrocnemia conspersa | reverse complement strand
AATATTATACATGATAGAAAATATTCAACGAATGTAAATTAGTAGCAGTAAATTTAGGTATTCGATCTCAAAATTCAGATCGAATTTTTTTTGACACGAGATTTGCTCTATGAAGCATTTAGTGCCTCCAGATAACTTTAGATGCTTTATTTTTAACTAATGCTTAAAGACCTGCCATTGACTACGAATCCAATGCAGTCGTTTTCATAAAAAAAATTGAATTACATTAATACTTTAATTGGACATTGCTTTTCCAGAAATTGTGTTGCATAATGACTGAGCTCTTTTATATTCTTAAATATTAATTTCTGTAACATAGCGAATATATGCAATTAAATAAGAATTTCTAGCTACAAATGTTGTCTTATTACGAATTTAGAAATACGCAGTCGAAAAAATATCTGATCGCCAAGATCTACACATGTCATCAATTATTCTTTTAATTGTATCATCAGCAAGATATCTGTTTTACATATATTATCAATAGTTGCTAGCTAAACGAGCTTTTCTTCTATTGTATGTCTTTTTTTTACATTTTGCGGTTCTGTATGCACTTGATACAATGCTAGCAATGAATTTGATAGGACAGAAACTATTTTTTGCATAATTGATTTGGTTTATTAAATTCGTCTAATTTTCTTTAAAAAATTACATGGATTTTCCAGGTATTTAAAATGCATAGTTGCAATGATCCGTTTTAGTTTACATTATTTTGTGGAAGGTCCACCTAGCTTCGCAGTTAACGTTAAGGTCGGTAAAATTTAATTATGTTAATAATGTCATATATGTATATTTATTATAAAAATTAATTTTAATTAACGATAACTCGGTTAATTTAAAATATGGGACTTTTAATTATTTTCTTAATTATAACGCCATTTATTATAAAGTAGGCTAATGTTTTATTATGTAATAAAATGTGCAAAGACATGATTCTTAAACCGTTAAAATATTGAGTGCGATTATTTAGTGGGAGGTTTACGATGTTTCTTTATTAGATAATATAATTTTATAAGGTCAATCCGAAGTTAAGCATTTAAACCGGTTGCATTCGAGTGCTAATCAGTTATATAATAAACTAAAATAATATTTCAACATTCCATTAGATTTATGGATCTTAAGTTTAGTTGTAATTAAAATAAAAATAATGAATAATTAATATAGAAAATCTTCAGAATCTTATTTTCCACATATTGTATCATAGTGTGTATGCCACTATTATTGAATTTGACAAGAATATTATATCCTGTGTTTTAATTACATTAACGATTATCAGCTTTTGCCATTGAATTAAATTATCTAATGTTTTAAATAGTTTCGATTAAGCAAACGATTAAACACTTCTATATACATAGTAATATTGCGAAATAGTTGGCAACTGCTCTCATAACAGGACCGTCTCGATATTGCTTCATGTTTGGGTTAACATTCTTGCAACGAGAACTAAACTGTTTGCGGTCGGACCAGTTCCTTTGTGTAACCGGTAATATTCTCATCCCTCATCCCGTTTGCCCTTTAATGACTCACGCTGATGAAAGAGTGAATAAACCATGCATTACAAAAATATTTATAAGTTTTACGTATAAGGCGAAATCGGTTGGATTTTTTCGTCGCAGAGAAAATGTTAATTGAGCTGGTGTCTTTATATGTCTACTATAATATTTACAGTTGTGCTAGGAAGTTGTAAGCAAGTTCATATAAGAGTGTTTTTTAATTATCATTATTTTTAAATAAACTTAGAGTTATGTGGTATTTGGCCGGTACACACGATTATTCTTAGTTCAAATTTTTGTCGAAGTCAAATAAAAAATCGAGTTGGAGTCTAGTGATTTTGGGTGACTGCTTGTCATAAACAAATCGGTTAGTCAAACTGCTTATTTTGTCGGGCTTTTAATGCCTGAACTACACTCTCTGAAAGTTGGCCAAGGTTGGCAAAGGACGGAGAATATAGTGGGTTACTTCGGTAGAGTTCGGTTCTACCCGCTCTAAAATCTCTCGGAAGTTATCCGAGACTACCGAGAACGGGAGGTAAAGTTGGGGTAATTCAGTCGACTTGGCCAGCTTCGAGCGCTTCCGAACATTGTCGGCATTATTTTCCGAGTCAAAGGGACCGAAGTCGGAGCTGCTCTTTCGAGCGCGAGCGGTGAGATAATTCCCCTTTCGCTCTCTCGCGTGTTAAGTGACGAGAGTGAGAGAGATAATGATATGGTGTTTCGCAAACTGAGATAGAACGAGTAACTCTGTTCAATTTCAGTATGCGCGTAGGCGTCCTATGGTTAACACGCACGTCGAGCGCTGCATCGTGGTCACGTGGTCAAGTTATAATACCACATGCTTATCGGGGACTTCAACAGACTCTTACTGACATCTTTGAATATTTTAGGGCAACAAAAAAGATTAATTCTATTTTTAATAGTATATTCTTTTAGCAGATATCGTTATTATATTATTTTTTTCATATAAAATTAAATAATTAAAAAATAATTATTGGTATTTGATTTCGTTTCGAATATCCTTATGTATTTTCCTACATCGGTTTATATAAATGTCACACCATAACGAATTCTTATTTAGAATCGATGGCGACAAATTCTAGGATAGTCACAGATGTGGTGTTCGTATACTGAAGTATCATTTTTATGCCTTATGGCATTTTGCAAAAGCCGACAAAGATTTTGCGTAAATTTAATATTTACGACCGAAAAGTTTTCACTGATATTGTATTGGTGAGTGCCCACACAAACTTTTATAATTATCAGTAGCGTAATTTTAATAATATGACAATTTAAAAATTGCGATTATTTGGCACTTTTCTCGATCGCGCGCAAATATGCTGGCTGTACGTGACAGAAGCCGCCGTCCGGACTTCATTCACGGCCGCTGTCCGGACGGCATGTGAAATTTGCGACAGTGTGGTCTTCAGTTGTAACTTCGGTTTGGATAACTTCCAGAGAGTGTAGTGTAGGCATAAGAGTCGTCTCGATTGTGAGTTCAGTTGTCAGTTAATCTCTAATACACCAAAAGATAAATAGTATTGTGAATTAATATATATTTTTATTGGAAAAGTTATTAATTATAGTGTGTTACATTTGCTAATAAGGTATATGGAAGTGCATTGTAAAAATAAAATATAAAATCAGTTATTTTCTATTTTTCAATTTTTATAAACGCTCGTAATTTTATTAGCGTAGTTTCTTAAAATATATTACAAAATTGCATTGATGACTTTAAGTAATATAACAAACGCGCGAATGAAATTGAAATAATTATACATTTTGTTAAAAAAAACATGCTCCCCAAGATTTAAAAAAATGTTTGAAACACTAACGATTAGATTTTTTACACCTTTCTAAAAAATAAAATAAAAAGTTGGCTATAAGACGTAGGTTACCCTCCGCAAAAAAATATTTACGGTTAAGTAAGTACATAATTAAATAATTAACGTTGGTGCCGGTTGGACGAGGCGCCAACCAGCACATCCTTCCTCCTTCCTACCGCTGCTACATCAGTCAGTGTTACCAGTGTAGCTGCAGTGTGGGATAAATAAATCACCCCCCACAGTACTCCTCTCCTAGCAATGTATTATAATATTGGTGGCGAAATAAATCATCCCTCACATTACATTAGTAAAGTATTTGTTTACATGCAATAGAGAGTACATAAAATAATTATAAACGTATTTTGAACAATTTTAAAAAATTACTTTTTTGAGATTTTTTTTGATGAATTACGGTTTTTTAACTTATCTTATGTTTTCGGGAAAAATTACTTTTTTAAGCTCACATTGATTTTACATGCAAATTATTGGTTTTTTGAATAGCTGTGATAATTGGAAAAAAAGTGTCTAAAAATTACTATTAAAAATATAATTTATTAATTTAAGAAGTAGTAATCTCATCCTAAATGTTTTGTATGTCTTGTTGTATTTTATAAAGAATTATTTATTGAAATTCACACATCGATTATAACGAGTATGAGGAAAATCGGTCGTGATTCTCGAAAACGTTCCGGAAGCCAAAACTGGAATTCCTCGAGTATAGTTTGATTGTTTACACCACCCTTTAGTATTTTAAAGAAATGCTTAAGGACATACAACTTTCTGCGTAAACTCTTAAAGTTCGTAAAAGAAAGACACTGGAGGGATACAACAATAAAATAACGGAATATGTGTATGTATTCGTCCGACTATAAGGAAACATTTTAATAAAATGTATACAATATAAAATTCCTAGTATTTTAACTAGAATAAAAATATTAGATATGATAATTACATGTGTATA
This sequence comes from Plectrocnemia conspersa, assembly GCF_051122295.1. Taxonomy (NCBI): domain Eukaryota; kingdom Metazoa; phylum Arthropoda; class Insecta; order Trichoptera; family Polycentropodidae; genus Plectrocnemia; species Plectrocnemia conspersa. Next base: position 14,725,095 of record NW_028277166.1, on the reverse strand, counting down.
CACAATATATGTAAATTTGAAATAATATTATGATACAACTAGCGATTCTCAAACTTCTTAATTTTCACATCGGCACCAGATGTTAGAAATGTTAATCGATCAAGTTTCTTTATACGTCTAATGTTTACAGTTGCGATAGGAAATCATATTTTTTGCCTCAACGAGATTTGCAGCCATGTCTCAACAGCAGATTCTTCTACCTATAAATGCCAGCAGATTGCGCATATTTAGTTAAAGCATCAAATGCGTATAAAAATGGGTCGTACCTAATATGGTAAACCATTTGAACTGTGCCTATACCGTGCGACTAATCAAGGCTGTTGTCGCATAACATTTGACACGGTTTGTCGCCCGTGTCACGGTTTACTCTCACTCCTCGTGAAAGTATACGACTATTCAATAAATCGGGTCTTTGTATAAACGAAAGGAATTTTGATAAGGAAGCACTTACACGGTGTTTCTCACAATCTTTATTTCATACAATTGATACAATAATGCCGTTGCGCAACGGACGAATGGGAAAATTTATACACGTTTGTTGTTATTGTAATTAGTCTTAATTTTGGAAGCGTCAGACGTAACTTTGCTGGCGAAATAATGCAAACATTCATCACGCCTAAATACACTTGACGACCGTCACGGTTTGACTTTAACCGTGACCAATGAACGTCTAAGTGTTTACGTAGTTTGGGAAAAAATCTTTCACGATAAACCGTTAACAATCTGATATGAGTAGAATGAGCTAAATTAACATTCACTGCATGCATGGACTGTTATAATTTAGCAAATGAGAGGCATTATCTCCTAACGATGGTCATTACTGGAATGCACGAGAATGAAGTGAGATAGAGACTAAAATAATAATTTTCCTTGTTTAAATATCATTCCAATGAACGCATTGTCAGGATGATAATTTTTAGAGGTTCCGCTTCACTTCCATTTGTGGATCGTCAGCCTTTCACATTTGGCGTATGATAATCAAAACGTTTTTGGCGTGTTTTAAGGTTAACGTGCTTTGCATTAGTGATATTTTTGGATGTGGGTGTAGCGTGGGCTCATGAGAGACAAAAAGCTTTCGATGGATCAGATCTTTGATTCAATGATGTTATATAATATGAAGATAAAGAAAATATCGTTTAATAGAATGATTCCATACTTGATCCATATTTATTATATTTTTATTAATTATTGTGTTTAACAATTGCAGATATATATTTTTAAGTGTTAATTGATATGAATTAGCCGGTCTGATTCAATAGCTCTAAAGAGGTAATCTAAAGAAAATTTTGGTATACTTACATGCTAGCTGGTCCAACTCGCCATTAAAATATTGATACTGTCACGTAATTTATTTCTAACTGAAATCGTACCTGTTATCATAAACTAACGAAGAGCTAAACTAATCTAACTTAAACGATGAATATAAAATTTAAATAACTTTCCCAAAGATGCATTAACCTAATCTTAAATTATTATACAGTCTAATGTTAACATTATTCGTTATCGGACTACGACGATAAATGGCTAGCACGTCTTTAAGAATATCAATGAATTCTTATAAACGATCAATGCATTGTTTTCATATGATTTTTTTATAACTGTTTCAAATTTAATAAAAACTGTTGAAATGCAATAATCATACTATTATTTTAGTTTATATAAACTATACTCTTCGATTAGTTAAAATAGTATTTCGATTTTATATATTATGTATGGCCCTGATAATGAAATATTTTACTTATCTGTTTCAGGGTGATAGAGATTATATTTTAATTAGGAATTTTTTTGATTGATAGATATATAGAAATGTTAAGTTGCTAATGTCTTATAAACTTTCAAAAATCTTTTTATATTGTTCACATTATATTTACAAGTAACACAAAAAGTTAAGAAGGAATGAAAATAATTTTTCTTTAACATCGACTTGACCTTATAGCTATTTCGGAGATTTTTCTTATTTTAATTGATAGAACCGTTAATTGCGAATAAATCTATATATTTTTATGTTATTTACTTTTATTTTTAAAATTAATTTATATTGACAATAAAAGTTAACTCTATATTTGTATTTCATTATATAACGCACTTTAACTGCATTCTTTACTTTCTCAATGATTTATTGCCAGTCCATAGCAAGGTCAGTGTTTCTTAGTCGTTTCGCTTCATTTGATTTTCTAATCGTGTGCAATGTATACATAAGTATTTCTGATATTGATATAATATATGTTTCTACATCTACATATATAACTAATTAGGGAATATCACAAGTTTCTTTATTTTAATTTTATTTTTATCCAACTGTTTTCTGTTGTGTTGTAGTTCTAGCAACTTGTTATAGATTTATTTCACTTTGAACCAATTCCCAAAATTAATAATCATATTTTAAAAACATTGTAAAACAATGTCAGAAAAATTATAGATCTTCTCTAGTTTAACATATGTTTATATTTATTCATATATACAATTTAATGCTAATTTACATAACATGACTATTATTAAATACAAGTATAATATAACAGTATTAGAAGTTAATATTTGCTATCAATTACTTTTTATCACCGCTGGCATTTTTCATGTTAGGGGCGTGCCATATTGATGTAAATACAATAATTTTTAATCTTTGAGTGAGACAGTTAAACCAGTCCGTTTTATGTGTTATGTAAAAATGTGTTGGTTACGTAATAACATTCATGAGTGTGTGCATTAACCTTAATTTCAACTAGCTTTGGCGGCTCTAATTAACGAATTATATTCAAGTATTGAGATGTGAAAACGGTAACTTTCGTTAAACGATGATATAATAATTGTTATGGGATATAATGTTACGAGTGTGTAGTAATAAACGGTAATTTGAGCAATTGTATGGTAGTCTCCGTGTGAATTTGTGGTATTGGAAGTGTTCTTGTGTGAAATCGATTTATTTCGGTGCATCGGAAGATAATAAAAAAACTTGTAAGAGCACATAGACATAAAACGATTGTATCATAACGGTTCAATGTTGATGGTTTAGTCGGTAAATGTAAATAAAATTAAAATAAAAAATCAAGACAATAAGAGAAATTTTGTATTAAAGTTAATCATTTTAAAAGCTAAAAAAATGGTAAAAGTTTCGCAAGCTAACTGGCAATTACGTTTCAATTCATCAACAAACGTTACGGTTCAATAGATAAAGTACAAAAAACGTGACACAAATTTACGATATCATTTAATAGTATTAATAATTAATGTTAATAAAACAATAATTATTATAATAACAAGTATATATCAGGATTATTGCTTAAATTATATACACATATATTCACAGTTTGGATCGACTGCTTCAGCAGCATAATAGATCTACCAACTCGACTGGATGACTAGTAGCTTCTTCTTTTTTCATTGTCCTGCCAATTCAGAATAATGAATAAGCTACCTAAGTCCTGTAAAAATTATATCGATATAGATTACATATTTTAATTAAAACCATCGCCAATTCATTGGTCGCTAACATTTTTGGCACAATAGCCAACAGCCGTTGGTCACACAGTCTCGTTTCCATAAACGGTCTCGTTCTCAAAACCAGCTCCTCCGCTTGAGAAAAGTGAGATACCAACCAACTCTTAGCAAATACACATATATGCACTCATACAGATGGAATCTGGTGGCGTGGGTTTCTGAACACATTTTCATGCTCGCCGATTGAATAGTTGAATTTCCAACGCTTCCTAACCAGTTTAGTGCCCTGCAGTTCGTAGAAATCGCGTACCAGTGCTAAAACGGATTTGTTATCTACCTACAATACACACGTAGGGCTAGAAGTACCTTCGAATTACGGCGAAGGCTTCACATGTAAGGTGTGTTTGTGTACCAAGCTCAAAGGTGTCATGGTCAATTTAGAGTAAATTAATTAGTGAAGCATGTGCAGAAGATTTCATAAATGTCATGAGAGGTGCGAGTGCGATGATTGATGATTAAATTAAAATTTTCATCTAATCTTTAGACGTTGATATATAGATGACCTTTAAATAAAATACTAGGCCAACATTAAAAGATAGGCTAAACTAAATATTGTAAATAGTATTGTCGATAAATTGGTGTTGTATTGCCGTTTAAAAACCAGTGAAAATAACTATTGTATAAATGTCAACTAGTTAGTCACTATAAATTTTTACCCTCAAACATATAAAACGTTAATCGCTTTGCAGGTTTCGAATCGGTTTTACAGAACAAATGTCCGGCCACCTGAGACGTTGTTCTTTAATATACTTGACGACATCAGGCTTCTGATAAAACTCGCATACTTCCTTGTTTTATTATACCAACGACGCAAATTACCGTCCTAAAAATAGCCCCAAAATCTTCTTAAAGATCCTTTGCTTGAAAGTCTGCAACTACTGAGTGTTCTTATCTCAAGCCCGTATACTAGGACTGAACTTAATAATCTTCTTCTGAATATACAGGTGCTTTTGAAGTGTCTACAAGCCAAAGAAACACCTGGTTACTGAAATTATTTTCCTGCAATTGTCGGCACTGACATATTTTTTTGCAAGCTTTTCCTTCGGATACAGTTTGTCTTTTCTATTAAAAATCTTGGCCTTCGTGTTATTTATCCAAGCTATTTTTGAGTACAGTACTGAGTCGTTTCTTATACGCTTAGTCTACTAAATCATTATTTCCACATTTCAAAAGCCTCAGATATATTTATACTCAGGCCACAAGTATAATAATACTGACCATATACAACAGTGCAACATTTGCTGTCAGAATAAAACGAGACACGTACAACATGTAATGCTTTACATTATTATAACAGAGAACTGGATCATCGTTTAAAAGAACAAAGTTCAATAGGATGATGATTTGTTATAATGGACGCAAATATTCGAAGGATCAGAATGGATCTACTTCGATTGACTACAAAGTGTCGAGTTACGAAGGAATTTTGGTTTTCCATATTTATACCCAACTCATATAAAAAAATTGAAAACAACAGCTTTTGATGTTTTACATTTTTAATATAAAAATAAAAACACTGTAAAAAGCCCCCCATACATTTTTACAATCTGACGATTCCCACGCGGAGCCGTTTCTTCTCATCTGATTATTAATTTTATTTTTAAATTACCAAAGCAAAAATAAAGCTGATTATAGTATTTGAGAAAATCGTCAACATTTTTATACCGTTTATACATATTCTTAACCTCAATAATCTTCCAAGAAAACATGCATATTTTTAAACATTAGGCACTGACTCACCCTTTCTTATGCAGCGATATGAAAAATGCAGCTGTTGTAAAACATTTACAAATATTAGTACAAATTTGATTTTTTTGCAAAAAAGGCTCTGAAAATTTTCTAAAATCAGCAATTTTCGCGAGAAATTAAAATTATCGATTTTTCATTTTTCTCGAAAATAAACGTTAATTCTGACCATCTCATGTTGTTCTATTATTTCATCATTCGCAGTTACATACATGTTTCTTTCGTAGTACCAATCCATATCAATATATATATATGCATCTCAATAGAGGAGCAGCCTTTGGTTATATTATATATTTTTATATATATTATAGTAAACATATGGAAAGTATTAAGCTACAATAATTATTTTTATAATCAAAGCCCAACGCCGATTTGTTATTAATCATTAGTCTAATTTTCTGCAAATTTTATCATTTCACTACAATGAAAAAAATACTCAGAACTAATTTGTAATCACACTTTAATACCTAATTATAATACACTAATGCTTAATGTATATTTAATTAGTTACAGTGTATTGGTCACTAGATTTTAAAATGCTCATTATCGATTCACAAATTTCCAAAAAGTGATTGGTATTAAATATTATATTTTTAAGCTTTTTTTTTAAAAAATTTTATTATATTCTCAACAAATTAAGTTTTTCGTTTAAATCACTAAAATCAGTAAAGATATAAAAACAGCTGTTATATTGCTTATTACATCTAATGAATAATGACATGACTTAATATAAATATTTTTAATAAATTATTGAAAGTTTAAGTTTGACTTACATCTCGTATTATTCAAATCTTCTATGCAATATTGTAGGATTGTAGAAATGTATAATAATTTATCGATCATCGATAATTTATCGATATCGTTTATGCGTAACTCTCATGGCAATAACATCACATTATCTCCTCTTATATTAACTCGCGTAAATGACGGTGAGCTGTAACCACTTAATTGCACTTTCAATATGTATAAAAATATACACACAAATTAAATAACACGGTCTTAACAACATAATAGTCCGGTGTCGACAACGACACGCGATTTTCACAGGAGAAAATCTAAAATGGCGCAAAACGAAAACCAGTAAGCAACCGAGACGAATCGTCACAAATCATCAAGATTCTTCGGACAAATCATCATCGCGTTTTACTGTTGAATTAGCCTCGTTTTACGACTGATTCAACAATATTGAGTTTTAAGGATTTTTTAACACGCGACATACTTTTTTCTTTCATTAACTTTCGCTCACAATCACTCGCTTCGTAAATGTTTAATTCATTTTGGCATGTATGTACAGTCTACTTTTTTATAAATATACGATATGCTAAATCTTGTGCTAGTCTATTATTGTTGGAATGCAGTTGTGGACCTTGATATTGCTTTTGACATTCATATTGGCGTTTCTATGCAATCTAAAGGTTATTATTAATAACTATATTGTATGTACGTCTGAATTAAATTACAAGTGCAACGAATGCTAAAGACATAAGCCATACTTGTTTTGATAGTAAAACTGTTTTTAAACTGCTACATCAGTGATGTACCATTATAATGATAATACTTACGCATTCATGATACCTTTATCTCAGTAACTTGTAATGATGCCTCGTGTGTATGAATGTGATACTATTTATAATAATTATGCTACAATGACTTATATTGTTTTAAATGTTATCATATAGGTGAATGAAAAAGCAACTTAAAACCATCGTTATGGTTTTTGCCATTAAATGCATTCGAATGATGTGTTTCAATTATTATATGATGTATTAAATTATTTTTTATGAGGAATCATTTTAACCATCACTTTTGACAATTGGGATATCCGGAAAATTATAATTGAACGATGACCAACCGAATTGTTTTGTTGGACGTCTTTGTCGGGTATTGAACCCCAAGTAATACTAATCAAGTGTTATTTGATTAGTAATGTTTGAATTGTGAGACCGTCTGTACTGTTGATATTAAAAATATATTATAAAAAAATTAAATCATATAAGAAAAAGGAAACGAGTCCAGATTTTTTTAACTGTAATAACGCTGAAATCAACAAAACTTATTTAAAAACTTAAACTTTAGAGTTTTGTATTAAAATAACATCTAGTACTTTCTTTAAATAGAAACGCAATTCCTATATTAAAAAGAGATCCAAAATATTTTACGCATAAATCGAGGCATAGAACTAAATTTGTAATAAAGCGATATTATAGTATTCACGTGTACTTTTTACGTTTAATTTTCAAAAAATCTTCAATGACACGCGTGCACTCTAAAAAGTATCTCAGGACACACTGCATGGGCAGTGGGAGAGGTTCAAGACACAGGTAAAGTTAGAGTAAGCCAATAATAACCCGTATGTTTGATTTTGAGTATTTAAAAAAAATGTTTTATACACAGAAATCTATCTAATTCTTTGCCTTTGCTGGACGGTATTTTTACCTTTTATGTAATTGATGTGGGAAATTACAGTTTTTGAGGGTACGATAACTGTCATGGTTTAATCGTATCGCCATAATTGTTTCTTAAAAAGAAACATTATTAATATATTACTACGTTCATTAGCTTGCCTGATTCGCCATCTTGTTTCAAACTGGAGCGTAATGAAAATTTTTATTGAACTAAATCCTACATAAAAAAAAAGTAAAATGGGAAACTCTTAATAAAAAATTATAGTAAAAAACTTTTTTTTTGGGATCATATTCAAAGAGATTCATATGTATATGGGATATAACGATTTTTGTGATTACAGTAGTTGTGATAGGTTTAATCAAATATCCATAAAAATTGCGCTTATAATTCCGTCAATAAAAATCCTAAAGGAAAAAGCAAAAATGTTATATATTTAAAAATAAGTAAAAAAATCATAGAGAAAAAAGTATAGAAGTAAATATGTTTTTTTTTTTTTAAATTTTTATTTAAAAATCGTTTTAAAATAAAAATTTAAATTTTTTTTTTTTTTACAACAAATAGTAAATATATTTTATATTAGTAGCCATATAATTATGACTATTATTACGTTTTTAAAAATAGCATGCAATTTAAAATTACTCATTTAGTTATTTAAACCATTTAAAAAATTGTGTTGAAGAAAAAAATAAAGATAAAATGTTAATATTTTTTTCACCGGTTGGCAGCACTACTGTTTCCGCTAAAGTCCGCATGACGTGGAAGAGTAGGATCAGGCTTCAGTCACAGCAACGCTGTTGTGAGCGAAAGGATAAACTTCTGCTAAAATTCATATCCCAAATTGTTTCTGTCCATTGCAATAACGATTATGAATAGTGTCGTTAATTTAAAACAAGGAGTGGAAGGCCATCGGTTATCATCGATAAACTCATTCAAAAAAATGTTTTGATGCACTGCATGAATAATGTAAAGTATACAGAAATAGGTCTTTACACTTTAAGTAATGCAGTTAAAGCTTAAAAAAATATTTTTTATTTCTTAAATATAATGTGTTTAAAAATAGCCCCGAAGAATAAGTTTCCACAATTCCACTTCCAGTCGTTGATTTTTACCTGTCGTCCATCCTGTCCTAAAAGTTCGCGTCGGAGATGTTCTCTCCCTTCTCCTACTCCTCACCAGCCAGCGTCACGGCGGATCGACTATTGCCGCTTCACCAGTTTCACTCGCTTCATCGAACTCTTCGGTCGCGTTTCGTCGTTCGTGCCGTTTCGGTTTGAGAACCGAGAGGGAGACCGCAACCCTTTGACCCTAGCTTGTAATTAAATCACTTAAAAAAGCTTTAAAAACGCCACGTGCTTTTGGAAAATGCCTTCACAGATATAAGACGCGCTCGCTTATTGTTATTATCGATTCGAAACAATACGCATAATGAGTACGTACAATGTTTTTGTGTGTGTATGTGCGTGGAGAGACAATGAATGGATGGTTTCAGGAGTGGCGGAACAAAAGCGATAAATCCATAAATAATTAAAATTGTGTATTGTATGTGTATTAATTTGATTTAATTTTGATACTCGGCGTAAAATTTTATTTGTCGGTTTTGTTACGCCGCTCCTTGATTATTGGAAAAATGCGATATATCTGAGAATATTATTCATTGTTCTTTAAATGTGTTTGGTAATGTTTAAATATTTATTTTATTATTTTACGATTAGATTAGACTAACAGCTCGAAACTTGAATCATAATTCTAGTTTCAGATTATTTTACTTATTAATAGTGCCATAGTCGTATAATCAGAATTATTTTTAAATGCGTAATTTTCAATGTAAAAAATAATCTTGCTATACTTAATTTTAATTAACTTCTTAAAAATATTTTATTGGTTGTGAAGAAAAAGAATAGATGATAGAAAAACCTTATATTTATTGTTTAAATTTATATATTTAAGTTTTTTATTAGATATATTTTTAAACAATCAGAATTTCAAGATCATATTTGTAATCGTACAAAATATGTATTACAAAAATCCTGTTCTATACTTAATTTTTAATTATCCTTTTACATTTAAATAGTCAAAAACCTCACTACTATATTTCATTCATCTAAATATATACATTTTCATAAGTAATCGTTTTTACTTTTCAGTGTTCAAAAAAATAGTATAATATCTTAATGGATTTACAAAAAAAAAACATTATATTAAAAACTACATTATTATCTTTCTTTTATAATATTTAAATGCAAAAAAATATATACAATACTATTTAAAGGGTTTGATTCCTAGCAGCAAATATAAGTTATTAATTAAAATATCGACTCAATGTCTCCAGTCTACATGTCTCCAATCTATTAACCTATTGATTGCCAAAATCATTTGCTACATTAACGAAAATTGCCGAATAATAAAATTTTGGGTACATTTTTAATGGGCTGTAGAATATTTTTTTCCGTAAAAAATTTTTTTTTTAATTTGTTACATATCGATATTAGAAAAGTAATCACAAAAGGTTCGGCAAACAAAGGGTTAATATCCCAGCGCATTTCAATATTATACAATGCACTTCTGTAGATATATTTATAACATAACATTTAGAATAGATATATAATAATGGTATTCCCGTCGTTGATGACATACATAAGTGCGTGAGTCATTCTGTATCGCCTGTCCCTATCTACCAGTATTGTGCTTGTTTCCATTATATCAAGCAATAATTGATATCAAGTTCTTTTTCTATTACGAAAATATTAAAAGTGTTTTTCTTATATTAAAATCTAATAATAATTTTCTCCGTCGTCGACGACGATACTCGAGACTTTATTAAATTTTATTAAAAAAATATACTACGTTTAATTGGGCGTTATATATAAATATTTTTTTGTAATTCTTTATTTTTAAATAAATAAAAACGTAGAAAACCTGCATATGAAGATTATTCAACTTATTAGGATTCCTAATCGAATATTTGCCACCTATTATAAAATTATTCATACATTTTAAAAGATTTAAATTCATTGGGTATAAAAAAATTTCTTATGATGGAATTAAAAACTCAAGATGCCAAAGAAGCACCTTTTACTTTTACAAGTAATTCTAAAACTTCTGAATTGCAACTTGATATTTGAAAGACCAGTGTTTCAGTTAAAAACATTTATAACAATTAAACCAACAAATAATCTATTATATTGCTTGAAAACTATACGCTTCAACGAACAATGTAATGTTCTTAATGCATATTATTTCTAACCGCCATTAAATAACATTTAAAAGCCGAAAAAAAAGTATTTGTTTATTTGCCGAAATTCTAGAAATCACTCATATATACAAATAATTATTATAAAGCTGTCGACTTTCTCAATGGCTAGAAATATATTTTTAATCAAATGGACACTATATTTAAATACAATTATAATATGAATTAATTTGTAACTTGTATATTATTTATAAAAATTAGTATTATATTATTTTCTAATAACTATGATTCTATATACTCATTGCGTTTCAATGCAGTGTATTCTAAATATAATTAATATAATAATCAAGCCACTTTCATGCACATTAGTCTTTAAATCTCATTGTTTAATTACATGATAATAGGTATTACACAATTTAATAACTTATCACATTTTTGTATAGTCTGTTCATTTGATATTATATTATATTATAAATACACTGATTTGTCAATTTAACGTATCCGACTTAGGATCTTTTATCTGTACGTTCAATTACAGCTTATACTGCAGTGTTTCCAAAAACACTACAATTACTTTTACCATATACCCAAAACTAACAATTATGGTCCATATCAATTTTCACGTGCCATACGTGATATACCGCCCGCGATCATTATCTGTGAATTTTTCCCACTGAACTTTCCCCAGAACGACAATCGGGTCAGTTTTCCCATGCGTGTCCTTGTTAACTACATACCCATAAAAAAGAACGATTGTACATAGGTACTCATTGTCCTAATCGACGTCTTTTGTCCATTAGGACAAAGAGTGACACAAAGGAAACGACATGACCAGTTCGATTCCGATTCTTTAATAGCATTTTCGTGTATTTGCGTATACGTGAAGTAATGCGACTTTCTAATCGTTCGTATAGATAGATATATAATCAATCACTAATCCTTTGTAAAGAGAGGCGTTGATCGATATGTAGAAAATTATTTACATGTTAGTTTTTAGTTGTACTGATTAAAAAAATGCATCGAGGTCGCTCGCATCCCACATGCTTCATATTGCCTTATTAGCCGACACGTGTGGAAGGATCAAGGTAGTTCGTTTGTTCAAATAATGTACAAGATTATGTTAATTGGGCTATATTATGACTTCATCGAGGAAGGAATGCTTCGAAAATATAATCACGGCCGTTTAATTATGACTCAAATTATGTAACAAGAAAAAAATCAGGAAAAACAAGATGTTTTAGCCTTAAAATATAATATAAAAACAATCCAACATCGTTTGCTATAACATATATTTACCAATGTTATATTTTTAGAAAAAATAAAATAAAATTGTTTTATTGTAGGAATATTAGTATTTGTTATGAATATTAGCCTTTTTTCAAGTGTTACATATATATATATAATATATATAGCTTTTTATATTTTTCCATGAAAGATGTAAAGCATATTTTGGTATTCATACTAGTTTTCCGAAGCTTTTAAACTCATGAAAGTCATTGAGTTATTTGTTTTTTTAAATAGTTACATAATTTTATTTTAATACAACTTCAAACTCCAATCGAATATTTGTTAATTTTTATAGTGAAAATTTCTATCTATATGAATATTGCTACTGTAAAAATGTATTGTGTATTCAACAACGCAGGTAGTCAATTATTTTCTGGTGTGCCGCTGTAGTATCTACAGCCCATTGTGTCTCTTTATTTTTCAAAATTTATCTTCTTATCTTTAATCTATTTATAACAACCATTAACTATCAGCTAATACCGATAAAGAAATAATTGCATACATAATAATGAAATAAAACTTGTATTTTTTTGTATATTATTAAGTTGTGGATTTTAACTTAAAATTGTGATTATTAACATTTCAAATAGGCACAATAACTTTTTATTTAGTAATACAGTCATATTTATTTGGGTTTTTTTCTATGCATAATTTTAAAACCAGTTATAGTCTCGAAATATCTAGACTAAAAACGAATAGTGCAAATTTTCTGCAGTTTTTCTTAAATAATCTTCAACTCAAAATACTGTAAAAAACACGATTATGCAATTTAATTAAGAATATAAAAAACACATTTTAATTGCCGAAATTTAATAAATTCCGATTTAATATAATGAAGCTGTGGTCTTTCTCGATGCCTAGTGTTATTTTTCTTTTAATCGATACAATTAATGTTTATTTTCAAGTCTGTATAAAATAATTTATTATGGTATTTTTTTTAGAATATGCAGAAGTATTTTAAAAATAAAACAACATATTTAAAATGCGATGCATTTAATTCTCTGTTATTTTTAAAATCAAAATAAATTTTAATAATAATATAGAAATACTATATAATTATTATCTAAACTGTATTTTTCGATCCTTAATAACTTTATGAATAAATTAGTATATTAAAATATTTTATAATTTACTATTTGGAATTTGAGTAGTTAAAAAACTCGAAATCTTGCTCTTGAGAGATAAATATAATATAAACAAGTTACATAATCTTTGGAAGGTTTTAACATAATTAATTATTGTGTTGTTTTTTAATCTCTAAACTTAACAAAAAGGTTAGTAATATTGGAAATTATATTAATTGATTTTGATGATCATATTTATAGAATCAATATCAGTTATAGTATGGTTGTTATATACTTAAGACTATTTTAGCATTCTTTATTAAAAAAATCCTGCTTTTATTACATCAGTATTTTTATTTAATTTTAATCAGTCTAATTAAACGGTCATTTTTATAAATATATAGTCAGTCCCTTAGTAATTTATTAGTGGTTTTCTATTGAAGGTTTGTCTTTTTACATTTAATTTAAATAAAATGCTAGTATAATAATGACTGAATATTAATATTTTTACGGAGAACGATAATATTCGTTATTTTGAACATTTTCAATATTATATTGCTCTTTAAAAAAGTTAAATGAAATATTTTATAATTAAAGTGTAAATATGATTGGTTAATAACAGAAATCGAAGCTTTAATGATCATTAATTATTAACATTGTTTTATAAAAACTAACCATTAAAATTATTTTTCGCTAAAATTGTATCATTAATATTAATTATTTATTGAAGTGTAATTTTTAAATAAAAACAACAAATCAGAGTAAATATTCCGTTGCAACTTGACATACGTAAGCCCAATGTGTTACAACTAAATACAATTAACACCTGTAAGTGAGAAACCAGACTGAAATCAAAGTCTGTAAATCAGTGGCATTTATTATTATTAATAGCTATTTTTATGTATATTTTTTTATTATACACTACGATATTCATTTGCAAGAATAAAAAATACTAAAAAAACTTAAAATTTGTGATGATCGATCCGAATTATAATTATATAATTATCACTAATTCCGATCTCCCAGATACAATAGAAATTTAAAAACACTAGAATTTGTATGGGATTTGAACCCAGGTCTTTGACTTTCACTACTGATTTATATTGTTAATTCAAAGTTCATGTTTTTAGTTTCATGGATTAATTCAAGTTAGTTTCATTCTCATATGCATAGATATATTAAAATCAAGATAATCTTAAGTAAAACTCTACTGTTTTGTATTCTTAATTATGATACGATTGTCTTACATATTTTTCAATAACGTGTCTATAAATTATTTATACACACATAATAATAAATATTTATTTGATGGATATTTGATGTCTTTTGGTATACTACCTCTTTTAGTTTATGCAAATTTTATGCTCGATAAACGCGTATGCGTATCGCATATCGTCGTCGTCTGGAGAATATTATTATTAGATATCCCTTTACGATTTCAGAAAAAACATTTAATTCCATGACATACAATTATGTAATTGCTTGCTCTTCTCAAATTTTCTACACACTGTCCAGTATTTTTGTATACTTTTAAAGATCAACTTATTTTTTTACAAATAAATATAACAACGTATCAATAAAATTACCAACAGTGTTGCATATCTAATAGTTATTATTATAATTCTACAAATTGAGTATAAGTAACGTTTCTAATTTATTTCAATAACTGCAATTTTATGTAAGGGAAATTTGATTGCTCCGAGGAGTAATTAACATAAACGAACCAGTTTTAGTATTACAGCTATTTTAATGATTTCATAAATTATATTTATTTATATTGGAGTAGAGATTACACTATTATTTTGCTTGTAGTTTAAAGGTTACACACCTTACAATACAATATCGAAAGTTTTACCCATTATTGTGCATTTAACATACGACTTAATTGCTTTTAAACTGATCTACCGTATAATTGGTATTTTCCTCGCACAATAAAATTATTATGTACGTACTGCGTCATACATAAGTATTGACTATCGTGTCGGACACGAGAAGACGCATTTGCGTGCAATCAACTTGCCAGTGAAGAGCTTATATACATATATATTATATATACAGCCATTGATTTACATTAAACATGTTTAATTATTACGGTTAAAGGTGAAATCGTGTCGCTTAGAAAAGCCGAGCGGAGCGCGACTTCCAATGCACGTGGGCGTTTTTGTTTTTTTTTATTTATATTATTATTTATAATATATGTATAATTTTCGCGTAGTGTCAGTGACAGTGCGTGTTTCTACATGAGTAGGCCTATGTGGCTGGAGGTGGGCGGGCGACACCCTCCGCCCGCTCGCCTCATGGGCTGCAATGGAGAGATCTTCTGGAACGATTGCGTGGAATGCGACTGCTCGGATTGCAACCCCGACTACGTTTGTGTATGCAGCGATAAGGTGATCATTGATTATTGTGTATATAATGTGCATAATATGTAAAATAAGAAAATAATAAAAAAAAGTTCAATACTGATTATTTGTCTAATTTACTAGGCGAATATCTGCAGAAAAAAGTATAAACGTTATATCAGACGTATATTTTGATATTAAATATTAATTAATACTTGAATAAATAAAAAGTTAACCGAGTACAAACTTGATTTTGTATGTAGGTGAAGTAAAATATTTTTTCTTAAATTTCCGGTGATTGTCTTAATCATGACAGTTTGATCAATTAATTAAACAAGTGGAGCAAATGGACAAGTTGACTTATTTGACACTTTGATCTTTAATGGCGAAAGCTATTGACTTGTACTGATTTCGTTTTTTTGTTCTAGAATATTTCGTTCATGAATTCTTTTTAGAATGCATTATTTTATTAATTACTAATTAATTAGTTTAAAATACTGTGAAAAAGATTTTATTAGGGTTCTAATACTTTTTAATGAGCACGCAAACAATCAGTTGTAAATTTTACACACCGAGTAATTTTATGTATCGCAGTTATGGTACAAGGGAATTCGAATTTCAAAGTAACGCTGTACAACAAAGATCCATCTCGTTTTATTGATGTTGTTTAAGCAAATTTTAAAACATTGATTTAATTGCATTTACATTTAGATACAAAAGACGTGTGTAATTAAATTAAAACTTGCTATTCGAATCTAGACTATATGTATTGATTTTTCAGTAAAAAAAGTGTAAAAATTAAACGCAAGACCTAACTCGATTTTAATTAATCATTAATAAGTTCCATATGGGATTCGAACCCAGGTCTTTCGTGTCAATAATCAGCTACATATACCACTCATTTATCGTACTATTGATTTTTTGCGGTGATCACTAACACAAAAAATATTTTTCTAATATCATTTTTCATCATCTAATAATAATTATATTTTTTATATATATATAAAAATATAAATATATAATATTATTATTATATTTGTGATAAATTCATATTTATTTATACTCTTTGTATTACACATAATAAATTAAAATAAATGATTGACAGTAAAAGTTGGTCATTTAAAAACACTGAAATTCATTAATTAATTATGAAACATCATGTCATGAAAAATTATTTTAGAATCATATATTACCACTAATAATTTATACAAAATAAAATTTAAGTTGTCTTTATAAATAAGATCTTATTGCTTTTTGGTCAAAATTAATTGTATTACTTTTTATTTAGTGTTATTAAAATTTTTGATTATGTATTACTATAATAACCGTTTAATAATTTTAGTTTTTAAACATATGTACATATGTATTATATTATAAATAATTTAAAATCTTTATAAAAATATCAACAATTCTGGTATAAAAAGCATTGAGAAATCACTGCATCTCATTAATATTTAATAATTTTGTTTGCGTGAATAAGTACTTATCTATTCACACCTTACATATTGAACGCTTCAATATATTGTAATAATTTACAAACGCGTGCGAAAATTGAATACATTTTCCTAACAACTCTCTCGTTTATCGCACAGGTAAAATCGCTCTTTTCAAGTCAAATAAGCTTGACTTTCATTGTTTTTCTTATTTTTCTTGTCTGTAATTGCATTGTCCTATTAAAATTATTGCCTTCATTCCTAAGCGAAAATTACGCTACAACTTCATCAACTGTAAAAACGAAGTTCACGCTGTATTATAATTTTATTATTACACAGATGGTTATCTCAGAATTTTCCTATCAAATAAACAAGCTACGATGACGGTTCAATTTTTAGTTATTTAACAATTTTCATATTTTTAATCAACAATAACGTAATAAATTGGTTTCGCAACCGTCGCCGTGAGATTCGAAAGTGTCTTTCGACTGAATCGCTTGCTATTATCTCTCTCTCTCCATCTCTTTCAATAGATTAACTTTTCGGCAAATCCGTCAAGAGCAATTACGTCTCGTTTTTCTTGAACTGCGACCTTCTATGTTTGTTCTTCGCTTCGAAGTTCTAGATCGAGGTGAAAACTCGCTCGCCGCGCGCGTAATAGCCGCACTCTCCCATGCCATTTAACAATGGACGCGTTTTTGACCCAAAAGCGAAATCTGCCTTTTAACCTGAACTTGGCGACTAAATCTCCAGATCGGCTGATTAGAGAGAATAATGCGAAAAATTTTCAAACAAGAATCTGAAACGCTCGTTCCAATCGAAAGTGGATTAACCTTTTACATCAGTAAAATTAATAACGTTTTAATTACAAAATTAGATTCACAGTAAGCAAGTATGTAATAGCAGTTAAACAGAATATGTAACAGCAGTTTCTAGTCATATATTTTATCTGAACAGATTTTACAGCTTATACAGGATCAAGTTCGTGTGTCGGGTTAAGTTGGGTAGTTCCGTTATTATACCAGTAACATAATAACGATTAGCAGCTGTTCATGTAATTACTAAGACTGCATAATAAATATGAAAAACACCCAACTGTCTGAATTTAGTCGCGAGTAAAATAATAAATATTTGCATGACTGTATTTTTTCTCTGACAAATGTATGCCTATGAATCATCGTTCTTAACTGAGCTCTTCCTATTGATACGAAAAAGTACATCCGTTCTTTAAAAAGTTGATGTCTTATTGCCCATATAACTCATATTATTCAAGGAAAATAACGAAAGCGTTGATAGGTTAGCTTTTTGTAACTAAGCATTGATCATAATAGAGTTTCAGTGCTGCGACGTCGCAATGACCTTAATCAAGCTTTGACGACGTGAAGGTATACATATTCCTATTTATTACTCATCACAAACCTTAATGCTTTTTTGACCAGTACGATAGACCAATACCTAAAAGACTGAGGTTCAAATCCCATATGAACCCTAATGTATTTTTAATTTATATTTTGTCTAGGAGAGCGTAATTAGTGAATATTATAGAAGTAATAATAATTCCAATCATTCATTATAGATTATGTTTTTTTAGATTTTTCTAATCTAACGGATGGATATAGCGTTGAATAATTTATAAAATATCGTGCATTGTGACATACAGGCGGCCCTCGACTTTCGCACATAATTGGTTCCTGAAAATGTGTGCGAATGTTGAATGTACGATAGTCGAGGGAAGTAAAAAATTTTTAAATTGTGTGTATTTTAAAATATTTATGTATCAAGTAAATATAAGATGTTTAAGAGGCGTTTAGGTGGGGTTTGCGGGTGTTTCCTTTGAAAAGTTATCAAGAGTTAACTGTTTTCCACTATCCTTTTTCTTTTCTTCATATAGTATTTTATAACATGCTATGTTTTTATTGATCGCCCCACGCACTTGAGATATGCGTTCTCCATTGGGATCACAATCTTCCATAATATTTAAAATGTTGTCAAGGTGCGTGAAGGTTTCATTCATATTTTTCATTGTTAAAGAGTTTTCCAAAATAAACCTGTCTCATCTACATTAAATATCTGGCTAGAGGAATATTCTACATCTTCAATAATTTTGGATAATTAGGAAATAAATTCTTTTGCAGCGTCTTTATCCACATCAGCCGATTCTCCAGTAAATTTAATATTATGAAAAAAATACCTCATTTTAAAATTGTAAAACCAACCGTTTCTTGCTTGAAAAACCGTGTTAAAATATTTTTTTAATCTATCCTTCCAATCTTATGCAAACTAAGAGATTTTGATTGAATAATTGAAAAACTCAGAGGGACATCTTTTTGATGTTGGTCATTGATGTTACGACGACAAAGATTTTCCATTTCATCCATGTTTTTTTTTGCTGTTTTTTTGGAAACATATCATTAAATATTGTGGAAATATATCTTTATTTTCCACAATTTTGAACGTATTTTTTATTTATATTTTTATTTTGCAAAATTGAACATATCGTAGACCTGTTTGTATCATACAAACGTCCGATTAAAGCAAAATATTCACCGCTATCAGAACGTTTTTAAAAAAAAAAAAAATAAAAAAAAATGTTTTTTTTAAATGTGCGAATTGTGCGAAAGTCGAACGTTCGAAACTCGAGTGCCGCCTGTATATGTTTTTGTATTAATAAAATATATTTTACACAATAGATTTACGAACTTGGACTTAAGTCTGGTGATTCAACACATTATTTTAATTTTATTAATTTATTGACCTAATATAGCTAATTGTTTATACACTAAATAAATATAATATTAACATAAACAGATTATAAAAAAATACTTGAAAATTTAAATTTATTTCTTAATGCACGGGTTTCTTTTTTCATTAGGGAAACCCGCTACATTTTTATTCTTGCGGATTGTTTTGATTACATTTTGCTATGGGAGATCGGAATTAGTTGTTATTATAAAATTATAATTCCGATCGATAATCACAGATTAGATTTACCTAGATTTTCCTAATCTCACGGATGAATATCGTGATGATTAATTAAAATCGTACTAGGAAATGAAAATTCTTTAATAATGAGCTAATATAGCTCATAGAAAATATCTTATATGTATTAAAAATAAAAAATAAAAATATATTATATATAAATTCACATCTCCTTACAATATTCCCCTGGCCGTACTCGTTTTCTTATACCTGTCTATCCTTAAATTATCTCTATTTCTAGTAATAAATCATTATTTATTATTATATACTTAATAAAATACATTGGTAACATATTATTTTCTAACTTAAATATAAATACTAAAACATCAATATTTAATATTTCTTGAATATCCAACCATTCCAATATTTCAATAATACTTCTAAAACTAATAAATCTATTTTTTAAACTACTCTCATTACTATATTTTGTAATTATTTTATCTAATTTATTAATATTATATAATATTGTTGCACAATAATTAAAGTAGATTGCTTGCTGTCGATTGTGTTTACCCCGTTGAAACGCATTAGGCTAACGCCTATCATGTTACAACGAAAAATTAAATAAAAATAATGTGCTTTGGTACCTTATTTATTCATGTATGAATGGTGTGTCCTTGTGTCCTTGTGTCCTTGTGTCACAACTTGTTTGGACTCAGTTTGATAATTATGAACCCATGTTTCATTACCGCTAAAAAATTTTCCAGATCTGTTTCATTTTGTATGTTATGCCAAGATGTCAGTGGTAGTAAAATGTAAGATAGTAGTGGCGTCGATGGGCAAAGAATCTCGCTTGTGTTTGAAGAGTCTGCTGCTCTTAGCTCATTGTCTCAGAGAAAAACGTTTCCCTTTGACGGTTGACATTTTCATTGTTTTGTAAAGAAACGTGGACTTTAAAAACATCTTTAGTTTTAGTATAGCTCCTCTCGCCGTCTCTATGTAAAAGCACAATATATGTATGAGTTGTGTTTTCATAGTCACTTGTGTGGTGGTATTTGAGGGTCAGAATATGCTTCACAAAGACCCTCGTCAAAGGGTTGCTTTACCTAGTGATATCGTTCAAAGCAGGTTTAATATAGTGCTATGAATAGCAAAAAACGACCACGCACACTGTCACAGTGGAAACTCATTAAAAACGGGGTTAAAGTCTAACGATACGGAAAACCTGACTACACTTAGCGAGCATTGTTTAATATAGTTCAACACTCCGCAAAATTGTAACGATTCCTCTACCTTACTCACGCATTATTAACCCTAACCTCAGCCATTTTGTTAACGGTGTGCCCACAATGAGCAATATCAGATAATAAGCGATTCATTAACGCGAGAAACCTTATTCTCGCGCGTTTTCTAACTATGAAAAATCGAACCGGAACAATGCCGGAAGAGTTTTTATTATTTTTACCTCGCACTGCGAACGCGTAAGGCGAACAATGCAACCGGCAAATTAATAAATAATATATTTATGAAATAAAAAAGGTTTAATTGAAGTATGTGTGTGTGCATTTACACACACGCTCGCTGTCTTGTACTTTCACTACTGACACCGGTATGAAAACCTATGTTTCCATGTTGGAAGAGCGGCTTATATAAGGTGAAGATTCACATAGGCTAGTTTGACCTGAGGGGGTCACGTGTAAAAATTACTGGTATGGTGCGAGAGTGCTAGAAAAATGTGGCACATCAAATTACATGAACATTTTGGGGCACACTTATATTCTTATTGAATTATAATCTTTATGTTTTACTATACCATATGAAAAGATGTAAAACGAATAAGTTTCTAGACCAGAGATTCTAAAAGCGGTCGATTTTGAGCCACAGGGGTCGATATGACATTGTTTGGGGTCGATTTAAACTTGAAGGTCGATGAAAAAATTAAAATTAAATTACCAAACTTATATACATAAATATATAAGTTTGTTAAATTTATGCATGGACTATTTTATCATGTCTATATTTTATGGTCTTATGACATAATACACTATGAACATAATAATTCAAGTTGACTGCAGACAAACAACTTTTTTATATATTTTGCAGTATTTATGTACTTTGAATAAATATTTGTAATGTAAATATACATAACTTTTTCAAAAAAAATTGAAACGTTTTTGTTATAAAAGTTAGTAATCGGGTGGTTATAATAAAATACTAATGCGTTACATCTGATTAGATATAATTATATAAATTGTATATAATATAAATAATAAACGTCAGATAAACGTTTTTATTGGGTCGATAAAGAGTCGATACATTTTTAAAGTGTGTAACAGTCAAAAAAATGTTGTTATCTCTGTATTAATCCAATGGTTCCCATTAGTTTGACATGAGACTTAAAAGCATATTACTGCTACACTAGAGCTTAAAATTTTAAATAGAAAATATAAACAGGCGGTTTGAGTTACAGCATTTTAGTGAAAATTGCCACACATACACGCAGTAATCGATAACCTTTTCACACCCGTGTATTTTTTTTAAATACATCTTCATTTTATATGTAATGCAAGCATCTTAGGTATTTTACTTCAAACCAGCGCCACCCAAATATAATTCAATGCAATAGTATTAAATGTTTTATGATTTTTTACACCTTATCCGCATTATGCGCTTTTCATTTTTTGTATTTCTATCTAAAATAAATTTTATGCATTCCGATAATGTTGCTTGATCTCAATCTTGTCAAATAATTGTTGGGAATGTCCGGTATTGACATTAAAAATATTATTTTAATTATTTGGTAATAAAAAAAGATCAAATAAATATTGTCCAATCTATGCATATTTCGTGTTTTAAACAATAAGTATCTATATAATAAATTTTAAATTAAAATGCAACCGGGGCCGGTTTTTTTAAATAATTTTTATAAATAATAATTTGAGTGTTATCGTGGCTCGAACCCGCGGCCTCTGAGTTACCAGTCTGAGACCTTACGGCCTACGCTATTTCGTAGTTAATGTTTATCTTGCTACCAATGCTATGTTATTTTTTAAACATACTCTATAAATACCTATCATTGGCTTCAGTTATTTTTCTTGAACATCAACTTTTATTTAGATGGTCTCCAGCCAGTGTTTTTTTTAATAATATATATGTATATATTGTATTATTACATTTTATTATAGCGCATTATGTTACAACAAAAATATACTGTAAAATATATATGACACTTGCTCGGAGCTGTCTTGTATTGCAGCTCTGAGCTCTAAAAACTTTTACTCAACTGCTGAACTTATAAATAGAGTTCGCGTGGATACTGAGAAGTACGTATGTACTTGAATTAATATATCACACAGAAGAAATTGCTTTTATGGCTAAAGCCTTATGGTTAAATTTATGGTCTGCTTTCTATTTCAAATGCATTAATAATCAATTTTCTGCAGTACAACGTTCGTATCGTTTAATATAACATTTTCAAGTTCCATCGAATGATATGGCTATTGTTATTTATGTATGGTACAACTTTCAAGAAATTTAGTTTCGTATTATCTTAGGGTTACTTAAATGCATCTACTATTTAAGTCTAACAGCGAATCAATACTGCATATTCAATGCGTTTGGAATTCGATGTTTCGCTATGATTAAAAAAAATGTAGTGAATTGTACCATTGACAGTCTAAAAGTCTATATTTTGTTGCACGATCGCAGAATAAACTTCATCATAGCGATTTTTTGATTTTCATTTAGTTTATGCAGCACCTCTTTTTAATCTGAATTAAATGGTCTAGAATACCAACGCCTAACTTTAGTGTAAGCTCTCGAATTGTTGTGCGTTGTAATATTCTTCATTTTCAAGGCTCTTGTCCCCAGCACGATTTTTTGGGAACACTGAACAGTTTCTGCTCAGGAACATCATTTCAGCTTTCTTCATGGGGAAGGGCAAAAGTGGTCGTGTTTTTAATATATTTTTACATTTTGTTAAGATACATAATACTCCATTAAATGACATATTATTTTGGTAAAATTCCCTGTTTTGAATCCACGTCAAAAGCAATAAAATCGTTCCGTCGCTGCGGCAGTGGAAAAGCTTTTGTATAACAATATTACGACTTAAGTGAGAATCGAATGAAGTGCATCTAAACCAAATTATGCCAATAGGACAGCGCAAAAAACAATTATCTTTTCTCGGAAGTCAAAAATCCACGACAAAAGCAATAAAATCGTGCGTGAATTTTTGACTTCTGAGAAGTGATAATTGTTTTTGCGCCCACCTATTGACCAAAATTCGGTTTGAATATACTTTGACTGATACTCTCATATTAAAAGTCCGTATTAATATCGGTAAGGGTAGCTTTAATGTTTTTGAAACCGCGTAACATCAAAGTTTGTCTGTTCATCTTCTTCCGATTATTTTCCCCTGAGAGATGAGTTGGCTTAGTTTTTATTTTGAGCTTTGCCTAATGAAACTTCTAAAACTATAATTATTTTAGGTTTGGGTTTGAACAGCAAATGGACGTATCGCAACTGTCAAATTGCATTTCATAGATATTTTAAAGCAGCATTTAATTTCACTAACGCCTATCAGTTAAATTATATTTTCGCTAGTTAAAATTTGTATCTACTGCTGAAAATGTATTTGGACTTATGAAAAATGCATGTAAATAAATAATGATAAGTATGTAAATGTATATATTACTATATATGGAAAAGTATATAATCATATAATCTTACTAGCACTTGCTAGATAAATTGTATTTTTACTGGTAAAAATATTTTGATATGATTTCACTGAAATAACATATTTAAAAAACTGGTTTTTTTTAAATCTTCTCCTGAGGGATAACTCGAGTATTTCTGGTTTAGAATCAGGGACGTCATTTCAGTTTTTTTAATATTTTAATATAATTTCATTATGATTCATAGTATTTAAATAAATGACATGCATTTACTGACCAAATTATAGGGGGAAGGGGCAAATGCCCCCACCTGTTTCCCCTCCCAGATAACGTCCCTGTTTCTGCTACTTTACCATCGTTTTGAAGTCATAGAAAAAATGCTCTTATTTGCTTAAATAAGTAAGCAAACTTAAGCAATTCTAAGATAACAAAATACCGACTAAATAATGAACATTTAAATGATATTAACATGAAAAAAATATTTAATATAATATTTTTTAAGGGTGCCCAAAATTTTAAATGTTTGTATTGCTTAAAACTACTTATTTTAAATAAATGTTAGAATCTTAAATACTATAACGTGTCTAGAGCAATTTCACGTTAATGGATATTCAATGTTTATTTGCCTTAGGGTCACTTCCACTAAGAGTACCCAACTGCCCCAGTTTACGTTCGGTTACCGTTCCATCCGTCCGTGTCTTGTTTTCAGCCACAGAAAACGGGAAACTCGTCCTCCCAGGAAGTGAACTCTAGGCAGTTCTCCTCAGAGCCGCTACTCCGACCTTGGTCTTACTGACCATTAAACGCGTGGTTATTATCCTGACTCAACAGTTATCGTAGCGGTGTCTAGGTCTCTCTAGCTCTTACAATTAAGTCATGCAAATAATAAGCAAAACCGGAGCTATTTGCATTAATGGTTTCTTTCATATCCGACGTGTCAACGACAGTGGACAGTTATTTGATCGATGCCCGGAGTATGTTTATTAATCTTCTTTTTTTCACGAATGCCTATCATTTTTATGCGATTCGAGCAACAGGTCTCACGTGAGTGAAGGTCAATAGCTCCTTCCACATGGGGCGAGTGTTTCGTAGTATGTCTGAGTTCTCTTTTTCTCTTTATTTTCGGTTTTGTATCGCACAGCTGTCTCGCGAAGGGATCGTCCCCCTATGAGTGGTGCCGAGGTAAATGTTAATGCCTCAAGACGCTTTGGCTCTCAAACTTTGAACGTGCTCAATTAAATAATTGAATAGTTAAAATGACTACATTGAACGTGACTATAATTAACTCATCTATTAAAAAATAAATAATGTAAATAAAGTATTATTATTATCCTAAATATTAATAAACTGCTATTGTATTGTTGTTTTTGTAAAAAAACATACTAGAAAATAAGCCAAATCTATTATGACGCATGAAAATAACTGTAGAACAATAATAAATGTAACAACTTAAATTATTGCTAGTTGCAAGTTGCATTTGCGAGTCATCTTTGGCAATGAAATCATTCTGACTGACAACTTAATGTCTTTGGCAATGAAATCATTCTGACGGTAAACTTACTATTATTTTGCGTAAAATTGGTAAACCTTCCATCTAAACTGAAACTACTTTAATATGAAAGCTATCCCTTCTTTTTTGAGGTATATTTATATATACTTATTTGCTCTACATTACTGCATGTTCTTTCAGTAAAAAAAACACAAGTGATTTTGATAGGTGACTTTTACCATCCCGTGTACTAAGCAATTGATTAACTAGTAACAGTCCGTATACTAGGCAATTGAGTACATTATTACAACGCAATTGTTTTTATGTGTCCTATGTTACATGTAAATTTCGATACACAGTTCATACAGAATTGTTACTTATGTAGAACAATTAAATAATTTTAACACACTGAGCGGTGGTTAAACAATCAGTTTTGTAAATGTGATGTTGCAAACGACTGAAATAAAACATTCATCGTTTCCTCGTTCAAAAAATGGTCCTACTCATTATTTTAGACATAACTATGACCATATCCAAAATTTCAGATTCCTAGCCGAAAAGATGTGGAAGAAACTAGCGAACATACATCCACTGTGTGACTTTTATATATATGAAAACAAGATTAGAGTATAATGTTAAAAAAATCTACTTTTAGTTTTATTTAAAAAAAATATATAACGATCGTAATATAACGATGTATCGCCACTAAGGTCATCGACGATAACAAAAGAAAGAAACGGACCGTTTCTCGTATTTGCACAGTTTGTACCGCCGCCGTTGTTGTTACTTCCGCGCCCCAAAGGTTGAGGGTCGCCGCATCCCGCGAAATCGGGATCGGGACACTCGCGCCTGTGCCCGCGGACGTGACCATGGACGACTCACTCTATGAAGTGTACAAATGCGGCTGTCGCCTGTTCGACATGTTCCCCATGCCATCCAAGAAGGTAATCGTTCGTCACGAAAAAAACGGCCATTCTGACACCCATTTGAATGCTGCGGCTAAACGTCAACGAATTTGGCCATAACCTCAAACACTGCGAGCTTATTTGAAAAATATTGCGCAATGTGACGTTTGAATTTTTCGTTTATTTTTGGTCATAACAATAACTGTTTGAACATTATTGCGCAATGTGACGTTCATGCGGATTGTTATTTCTCCCTTTGAAATATGTTTATCTTTTGTCGTTGCAGATGGAGACATCGGCTAGTTCGGAAAGTTCGGCGACTTCTACCGAAGACAGCGAAGCTCGCAAAGCAAAGCAAGGTCACGTCTTAGCTGAATTACTTCATACGGAGCGGGCTTACGTTCAAGAGCTAGGTTCAATATTAAAGGTTAGTGCTTTATTTATCTATCTTTATAAAGTTAGTAATAAGCACACAGTAGAATAAAATTAAGACAAATACTATACTAAAAGGAATGCAAAAACTTTGAGGTTGAAGTGCCGAAAAATAATGTAACAAATGGATACATTTCTGGTTTTTAAACAAAGGTTTTTGATTTGAATTAGCGAAAATTCAAAGCAACGTAGAAAGTAAAAACCAGACGATATTAATAAAATACAGACAGACAAATATATGCCTCAAAAATAAGTCATGTGATTAGAAGAAGCATTAAGAGACCCTTTAAAAAAATTACACCAGTAAAGCTTAGACTGAAAGCTGATTCACAATTTATTCCGAAACTAATTACAGATAATTGAACTTTTGTATCCCCAATGACAGTGTAATCATGGATACCATACAATCAACAAATCAACCCTTTCACATGTAC
Source organism: Plectrocnemia conspersa (assembly GCF_051122295.1). Classification (NCBI taxonomy): domain Eukaryota; kingdom Metazoa; phylum Arthropoda; class Insecta; order Trichoptera; family Polycentropodidae; genus Plectrocnemia; species Plectrocnemia conspersa. The sequence goes on along the minus strand of NW_028277166.1, from coordinate 14,697,277 downwards.
TGAATAGGGTGAGCTTTGAGTCTTATATCCTGAATAACTTTTAAATGATGGTATAAATATTAATATAAATAGTCTGGTGGTTAAGTTTTTCTTGATGTCCCTAAATGGTTCAAAATTCAGTTTGGAATTAAAAAATGTTCATTTTCATATAGACTCACCGATTAAAAAATGACATCTATAAATTTGTAAAGTATCAAATAAATTTAAAAATATATCCCTTTTCAGTGGGACATTGGATAGCATTAATACATTAATTTGTAAATTAGAGTTTATCATAAATATTTTATTGTAGTAATTTAAAATATTGCTTCAAAAATAACAGTTTTCCTAGATGAGACATCCCATCATGAACCTTTATTCTGGTAGTTATAATTAATAGAATAATTATCAATGTTTATGTGAAATTAAGTAGTATCCATTAGATTGAGTATATTCAATCAAATTGTCACTCTGCACATTTTTATCTGAAGTTTTTTATATAAATGTTTTTTTAATGAGAAATAACAATCGTTTATTTGGTCTGGAAATCTATATAATTATTAAGATGCACGTTTAGAACGATTATTAGAGTGTGACGTTCATAGAGCGTGAGGTCTAAATAGTACGATTCCACATTGCTCTTTCGCTTTAGTCTTCATCTTACTATTGATCATTCAGCACGTGTGTTAATCAATATAAAGTACCAATATGAAGTACGGAAAGTACAGTTTGGACAAATCATCCAAAAATACCAACAGTGACAATTCTTTTGACTCTTGGTTATATCATCGATACGAAACGCCTGATTGTGAAAAACATCAAAGGAAATACTTTACGCAGTTGAAGATGAAGCTGTTTCGTACTCCGTCGGATTCCACACTTTTTAGCGATTATAAAAATCAAGTGAAGCTGTTCGATCAGGATGCAAAGAAACGCTTCAATTTGAAGAATAAACTGAAGCATATCACAAGGTTGATCGATTCGAATTCTAAAATAAAAAGCTCTGAAGAAGAGTCAAGCAGTGAAAAGCATTTATTTGAAAGTTATTATAATGATAATATCACTTTTGGAATGCCAATTGCTGTGTGTTGCACTGAATTGTGCAATTGTAAAAATAGTGCTAGACCCCGGAGTAAGATATCTACAAATTCTACGTTGCAGGAATATTCTGATACAAATCTATCGTTCATTTCTACGGTTAAGAACAGTCGTTTGAAGAAATGCACCCATTCTAACGTTTCTAATAGATGTACTAAATCTAAGATAAAAAACAATTTGATTTATTCTTCTCTTCCTGACGTTAATACATATGATTCACTACATAAGACTTGCTCTAATAAAAAATCAGAAGATGTTATTGGTTCGTTGATTAAAGATTATACGATGAAGATGAATCAATGGAACGATACTGTAAGCAACTATTATTGCACTTTACCGAATCAGAAGAATTCGTATAAAAAATTGAACTCTACTCTTACTTACAAGCATATGAACAGTCAGATAAAGAACAATAAATATAGTAAAGTAGACGGAAACTCAAATTTGAATATATATACAGAAATTGATAGACCTTATAAAACTCTTCCAAATAGAAGAGAATCTAAGAAGAGTCTGTTTGATGGTTCATCTTTACTGAAACGTAAATTAGGCAATAAGAATAAATGTCCGTCGGATATAGTCGAGAAAGATGAGATTTATAATGATTTAGAATCTTTGTATAAAGATTACGATGAAAGATTGAAGGAATGGACGGAAAAAATCAGTCTACTTTCAGAAGATTCTGTAATTTTATTGTTATGTTTTTATACATGTGTGATAAAATTTGTGCTTTATTAATTGTTTTTAATTTTATTGTAGGGTTATAAAGAAGAGATTGAAAATTCTGACAATATTTCAATAGTACCTCCTGGATTGCTCGAAAAAGTCAACGTTCTGTTCGGAAACTTGGAAGAATTATTCACGTTCCATTCCGAGATATTTTTAAAAGATATAGAGAATTGTATATCGGCATCTGAGCTGGTGGCTCTCTGTTTCGTACAAAAGGTGTGTATTAAAAGTTATACCCTTGTGTTTGTAAATATATTTATATTACTTACCCCTTGTTAACATTACAGAGAGAGACGTTCTTTAGATTATATAGTTACTATTGTCAAAACATACCACGATCTGAAAGATTACGGGCCACGCTCGTCGACACGCATTTATTCCTCCAGGCCTGCCAGATGAAACTAGGTCACAAATTACCTCTAGCTGCTTATTTATTAAAACCTGTGCAGAGAATAACTAAGTATCATTTACTATTAAAAGTAAGTATATTTAATATTACTGTATTTTCTTAAATCAGACTATATAAAAAGTATAAATTTTAATAGTATATAAAAAATGGTAGTGTGTCAATAATTGAAAATATTTTTAAAGGATCTATTGAGATATAATGAAAACGGATCAAACGGCAAAGGTTTACAGGAGGCGTTAGATTGTATGTTAGTTGTATTAAAATGTGTCAACGATTCGATGCACCAAATCGCAATCACTGGTTTTCCGGTAAGTTCATTGTAATATTTATATGCTTTTATATTGCTGTATTATCAGTTACATTGCTCGCTTTAAATTTTAAGGTGGATCTAAGTCAACAAGGCGAACTTTTGATGCAAGGATCGTTCTCTGTTGTCACCGAATGCAAACGAGACATGAAACTCCGCCTGCGACCACGTCAAAGGCATATTTTCCTCTACCAAAAGGCGATGCTATTTTGCAAACCAGCACCTACTAAAACAAGCCACAATAAAGCGACATATCACTTTAAACATTATCTACAAGTAACGCTCGCAATTGTTTAATTTGATGTAACATATCCTTAAATTGATTCAATAAACATCACCGCTCCTTGTCTTCAGATGTCGCAAATTGGATTGACTGAATCCGTCAAGGGTGACCCTAGACGCTTTGAAGTATGGCTTCAGGGCCGGTCGGAAGTGCACACATTAACGGCGGTGACAGCCGCCGTCCGCCAAGCATGGGTCGCGCAAATCAAGCGAGTCCTCCTAGATCAATTGGAAGAGCTCAAGGGTGAGAAAGTCAAGCAGTACAGTTTCAATCAGGCGAATCAAAACCATCATAGGTATATTAAAAATATATATTTTATCCTAAGCAATGTTCTGAACTGATTGTATATTGTCAGATCCTTGAGACAAGCCGCTTCGTGGGATTCTGGCGGAGGCATGGTACTCCAAAACGCTGGCGCAAACAGAGCCATGAGCTGCGACGGCGGCCAACCTCCTCATCCCACGACTGGATCGTCTGATGAGCCGTGTTGGTCGTCCGATTGCTCCAATAGTGACGACGAAGAAGCTCCAACTCCCGAGCAACACCACGCGCCGGTAAGACATTCAGAATTTTACTGATTGATTATAAATAGGAATATTTATAAATTATTGATAAAATAGGAGTACGTTTATGATATTTAATATGTAAGATATTTTTAAATTTTGTTCATATTGGACTGGTTAAGGTAATTGTCAATTCAATACTAATTACAAATAAAAAAGTGTATAGTTAATTTTTATTTCATTGTTATGTGGACACTATTTTTTTTAAATAGTGTTTAAATTTAAAAAGTCATAGTATAGGAGGTTCAAAAAAAATATAAAAGCAAATATTTCGTAAACACTACAGAAAAATAAATTCGTTAATATCAAGCCCTTTCCATTGGTTGTATTAAATCATTTCGGGATCTTATGGTGAAGTTCGCCGAGAGAGATGCAATTCAACCTTCACAGCATATACGACTGCAGTCACCTAGGTGGTCGTCGATCTTCTGCAGGACATAGTAGTATCGATTCTTATTTTAAGCCAGACCTGGCCAACTTGTTCAGGATTATGATCGGCTTTATTTTTTTCTGATACTCTGTGATCAACTTATTTTAATTTTTAAATCTGTTTTTGTAGAATAGATAAATAATAAACTATATTCATATTTTTAATACAACATTTATTACATTATAATACAATATAAAATATACATAACCTAGGAATATTTATGGGAAGATTGTACTTTCATTTCTTTCACCAAAATAAGAAAATTAGGAGAATAATTGGTTGACGCTAACCTCAAAGAATCTTCCGTGAGACTATTCGTCAAACTCGCCTGATTTTTATGTTCTATCATCTTAAGATACGAAAATGCTGATTCACATAAGTATGTAAAACCAAAACACGAATTGAAATATTCACAGCGTGTACTCAAATTTGGGTATTTTTAGTTAGTTATAAGTATTGAAATTTTGATAGGATGTTTCACGATCGACCGGATTATGTCCCGCGATCGACTCATTGGCCACCCCTGGTGTAGGCCATTTCTCTAAGGGGGCTCAACTTATTATATGCATCTCTATGGGGAGCCCTTCTGCTGCTATGCTGGCCTTCTGCGGAGGCCTAACCAGACACGGGCAAAGCCCCAGGCGTCAGCTCTCTGCGTTGCACAGCTACGCTCTTCAGTTGCCTTGCAATTGGCAGAGGGAAGAGGTTTCTCAGAACCAATAGTTCATAGAATTGGATGGCTCATCCATTCTTTTTCTTATAAGTTGTTTTTATCTGGTTCAGCAGTTTAGCATTATGTTTTGGCTCTAAAACGTTATCTGATATCTGGCAAAGGAAGGGGTTTTTAGAACCAATAATTATAAAAATCGGTTTGGCGTTACTTAATCGCCACAATCACATTAATGAAAAGGGCTTGAAATCGACTTTATTAGTTATGGTTCTTAAGATATAGTAGAGATTAAAAAAATAGTCTCAATCATGGCGTAATGAATTTTTCAGATTAAATATATAAAAAGATATTTCTATATATGTATATACAAAATAATATTTTATACTTACAATCGATAAAGTATAAAATTAAATTTAAATTGTCAATTTTTACAATCAGTGATTCTCAACTATTTTTAATTTTAAAATTACAAAAATTGAAAGTTGGATTCTAACAAATAATTCGGTATATATTGGTAAAAAAAATATTTTAAAATTAAAAAGTGTTGAAAATCAAATTTTATTGTAAGATGCACATTAGTGTATATTGCATTTTTAATATCTGTATATATTCTTAATTCAAAGAATAATCAGCCGTGTCACCCAGTTCGTCCGGGGACTACTTAGATGCCCAATATTTGGTAAAATAAATTAGATAAATCAAAATGCACATTTGAAACACAATGTAGATTGGCACTTATATTTCACTGACAGATATGCAAGCATAATCTCGTGATACTCACTCGTAAAAAGGCAACCATAAAAATAATATTTTTAAATCATCTATAAACTTAAAACACATACACTCACCTATGAGTCCACGTATGATGAATTTAATATGGTCAGAATTTATTCTGTACTGTACTATACATGCGTATTGATGGTGTAATATTTTGAATTTTCACATCCTAATGTTTTACAAAAAAATCTGTACCCCTATACAATCAAATGGAGAAAATTACCTAAAAATACAGAAATAATATAAACTTTCTTTTAACATAAGAACTATTGTACTCGGGTTTGCCTCTGTTTTTCTCCCAATAATATACGTTGCCAGTCAGAATCATATCCACAATTACTTGTGTTCAATGCCTTCCCGATCAACTGTTTTGGTGGATCCAAATTTCTCAACACCATTAAAGTACTACCAACTTTGTGGGTTACTATGTGCTTTAGTAATTATTCCGATTCTGTAAATGTATGAACTCAACTAATTATTACAATTAGCCACTTCTTCGTTCATTATTTTGTCAATTGAATAAAATGAACATGCTACAACTGGCATTATCTCTTGAATCAAAAATTGTATTATATACACTTTTTGCTTGTTTCTGAATCTATTCGTTGTGTTTGCGGCAGATCGTTCTGTAACAATTTCATAATGCAAATGAAGGACGAACTTTCATAATTATACATACATATATATTTTTAATCTACTACTTTTAATCCAAATTAAATATACACAAATTACTAATATGGAATAAAAATTAACTATACAACGATCAAAGGTGAAAATGAAGCAGCTGAACTAATTCTCTTTCAATAATTTTAATTAAGTAACATTCTCAATAATCACATGATACATTTTTATTTTTCTATTTTAATCGATTGGCTGTTACTAATTCACTATCATGCATTTTTTCAAAATTTTAATTCGAGTTAAGTTTTTTATTGTATCGTTTACTTATTTTTAATTTTCAACGATAAACAAACGTAAAAATCATTCATATTCATGATTTTGCTTTTAAAAATCACCGATGAATATGACGCTTTTGAGCCGAGCGAATCTTGGCACTGAGAATTGTTATTTCGGCAGGTGGTGGAGACGATGGGCACAATTCACAGAATGGTTCAATTCTTTATCGGCAGCACCCAAAGCACTTCGACATTTTACGTGTCTCAGTACTGAGGATATACGCGCATATCTCGGTACTGCGCGAATTGTACATATTGCATATTTACATATATATACATAAAGATATATATTAATCGTAAACGCTATTTAATATCCTTCACTGCCGTGTTATCACTGATACTAACGCCTGAACGAAAAAATCGGGCGACTTGTTTCGTTCAACGTCAGAGTAATGCAAACCGAGGAGTAAGTTTTTTCATTCGTTTATTATTTATTTATATTTTTGTTTCGTATCATCATTGTATCGTTTAATTTTTGTGTTTTGTCCGTGATTATACGACGACATATCAGTTTGTTGTTTCGAATTGGTTTGCTTGTTAAGTGTGGTCATTATTAACGCATATTTTTTATATCATTCATGAATGCATTATATTTATAAGTATATTATTATAATGATATATATATATATATACTATATATTCTATTGTGATGATGCTTCGATAATTTGCTGTTTAACAACTATTTATGCTTCTATGACTATATTTATTAACACAAAACTATGCATGCATATGTGTATAAAATATAAATGAAAGGACATCGCAATTAATTTGTAATAATCTATATTATCAACAAATATTTAGGCAGAAGCACTCGATACTTGACACACAATTAGAATGGTTTATTTTTTGAGTGCTTGAATATTCTTGCATGTTTATGTTTTGTGGCATAAATGTCAGATCAAATCACAAAGGTTTAAAATTATAATAGCTTAATAAAAATAAATTACTACATAAATATTTTTATTTAAATAGTACTAAACATTGATTACAAGAAGTCCTTTTAATTGATAACAGATCTTTCAAACATATTAAGACGAAAAGAACAGTTAATCCTTTCTTAATTTAAATCATTATTTTGATATGGAAATTTGTAAGAATCGACATTAAGTGTTTATAAAATATTTATATTTTATATGCCGTCCAGAATCTATATACGATATGTCCTGTTTACTTTTGAGTAAAATTAATAAAACGGTATAAAATTTAACCACAAAGATAATTCGACTTGTATGTTAAATTAAACGCTGATTTATTAACATACATAAAGCCAGTTGTTAGTATATCAAAACTGTAAAAAAAATTGTCTGCTGCTGTATATTATATTATAAAATACAATATTACTATTCTCATGCCTCCTAATAGACATTGAATTAATTTATACAACTTTTATTTGTATATTTTTACAGTAAATGTGTATTTTTAATGAAATAATATTTTCACTAGTAGAAATATAATTTCACTAACTATGCCAGCGAAAATGTATCAAACATTTGATTGATAATTTTAGTGGTCAATATCAGTGAAACTGCATTGATATATTTAAATATCTTAAATGACAAACATTTTTTTAAATAAAAAAAAACACGCAAATGGAGGTTTAACGCCCGTGAAATAATAATTTAGAGAAGCGTATAATTTCACTATCACGTGTCAGTGAAATTGTATTTTATCAGTAGAAATATATATATCTGGGTGAAAATATGTTTCGATATGATATCACTGAACTGTTAGTGAAAATATATTTTCACTGGTGATACACATCCACTGTAACATATATATCTGTCGATATTTTAACAAATACGATTAATTAATATTGTACAATGTATATTAGTGATTAGCAAAATACAAGTACAGCAAAGTGATATAACGTCACTTCAAAGATTATATTCAAAAAGAGACCTTGTAGGGAAAAACTAATTATACAGCTAATGTTTTTTTTATATAAATCGAATTATTTTTATGCCAAAAAAATGTTAATTATGTATTAAATTAAATGACAAATGATAACAAATGTTAAACTTTGAAATTGTCTCATAATTAAACTAACTACATACTGGATCAAATGACTAAATGTTGTTTTTTGATTGTCTGCAAATATAAAGAAACCATAAATACGGATGTGTCCTATATTGATTCTATACGTCACATATGTATATTCTATTTGAGGGTTGCATACTTAATATAAATTTATTTTAAAATGTGTGTATGTGTGTTTTAATATTATTTATTTTATACATTTACATATGATATACATATATGTAAATATTTATTTTATGAATGTGTGCATAAATAATTCTGTTTGAGCTGTCCTATATGTAAGTTAACCAGTATGCAACAAAAATATATTATGCATGTTGAAAAAATATCTCCAATAACGATATGAATAAGATACATGTGCGTTAGTTTCTTTTTCGTGAAGATTAATAAATAGTATTTTCAAGTTTTCTATTATAATATACATAAAAAAAATCAATTTCTAATAATACTATTATCATTTTTATCTAAATGTTTTAATAATATAATAGTAATAAAAATACTGTTACACATAAATTAGAGCTTTCCATACAAATAATAAATTTTTATACTAAATACAAAACTCTTAACGCACTGTCTATTATTATCCATAGTGACGCACTTACTACTTCTTTTTGTGCGTATAATATTGATATGTATTAATGTGTTTTATTCGATTATGTGACGCAGGCTGTAGGGAGTATACTTATATCTTTGGCCGACTATTGCGCCGTTGGACCGTCTGAAGTTTCGCTCCGAGAAGGCGATCCTGTCGAATTGTTGAAAATTGGATGCGCCGGCTGGTGGTTTGTTAAAATACTAGGTGAGTAATAATTTTATTTTTCGCATTATTATTATAATATCCTTTCCATTACAAGCGATGGAAAGGATGGATGCCAGAATGTGAGAGATGCCTAGTGAAATCTATAAAATGATATTTTATGAAATCATAATGCTGTTTAAAAAGTATTTTTAATTAGCGAATGACATAAAGATTAGTTGTTAGTTATTTACTAAAACAGTCACAAAAGAAAATTAAGCATCACTTTCCTTCTAAGCGATTGTTCTTATGACAGTCGCTCACTTAACTGATTTATTTATTATTATAAAAATTCTATCTGTACAAAATATTAAATGACTATTAATTTTTCAGGCGGAACTGGTGAAGGTTGGGCTCCGGCAGCGTATTTGGATCATCACAAAACGTCGCGATCGTCGAGTCGCTCACAAGATCGTCTCGATTGAACACCAAAAGATCAACATTTGCCTTAAATCAATTTGTACATATTGCGATCGAGAGCATTCGATATCGTCGGAATTATGTACGTTTTTACAATTGGAGAAGGTTGTTTGTCGATTATCGCTCTCGTATTCGGTCAGATGCAAATCAGATAGAGTAACACCAAAAATATACAGCGTATATATCGCAATACATTTTTACATTATATATATTATTGTAATACATATATAGATGCCTTTGTTGCGTAGTGATAGTGGTTAACATCATTTGTATGTTGTTTTATATAAATATATACAAGTATGATGATGAATATCTTAATGTGTTTCTGTTGTGATAGTGCCTCGATATTGAAAATATTTGATTAATTTGTGATAAATTTTGGTTATTATGCTTTAACAATCATTTGTATTAAAATGTTTATTTTTACTTAGTAATTGGCTTTTCTATTTTATCAATTATTGTAACGTGTCAATTTATCAACAAAAAAAAAACATTCCTTAATACAAGACAACTTAGATAAGTATTATTCTAAAATTAACAGTCGTTATCTAAAAATATTTAATGCCAAAAATAATAATCTTTCGATTTTATATTATAATATATAAATGTAATTGATTAATTTTTTTTATGTAAATATCTTCGGTTTAGTTCTAACCCCTAGTATCTAATTTTCCATAACAATCACAATTCACTTTTGTATTGAGATATACAAAATGCAAATGTGAAACGGTGTGTTAGAACAAATCCGTCGATATTTAAATAGATAATAATCATTTGTGTCTTTATCGACAATCTATATTTGCGTTTGATTTGAGTGAATCTGTTTGATTTTTTGACGGTTATAAGATTGTATTTGTACATATTAAACAGTTTGTGTAAATCCGCGAAATTAAAAAGTAGATCGAGGGTTGAATAACGTTAATATAGGTTGACGTTTTGTCATTAAAATATAGCTTTACATGTCTTAACAACAATGAACACCATTTTATATATCTAAAAAATAAAATGTGATTTAACGAGTCTTTAAAATAATATAATTAGCGATGTTTCAAGTTTGATAGTTCTAAGTGGACATCGCTTTTGATAGTAATGAATTTTGAACCGTTCCTTGTTGAATTTTTTACTTGAAAAAATTAAGAGTAGCGATATGTTAATATATAAACATCTGCTGAGATCTTTGACAAGCTGAGTGATTTCGAATTGTGAGTTTCTCGGATATACCGTTTGTTTTTGTACTGATTAGTGTTATTTTGACGATGGTGTAAATACGTGTCTAGTTTAATTATCGAGAGTACAAATGGTTGTTTTGTTTGCGAAGATATTTTTCTGAATGTTGTGGCGAGCTTCGTCGTGATTGTTTCGCGTTATTTAAATGTATATTCGAGCGCTAATATTTTTTTTTCGTTGTGTAAAAACTATTTATTGTATCGTTAGGAATGTGTCGATCGAATGGCAATGGAAGTGTTTTTATGATGTTTATATTTATGGATATCAGATTATAAAAATATAAAAGATCAAATAAAAACTGTGTTTCAATTTAATAACATTAACAACTCTCATGTTTGTACTTTCAGAATGTAATATAATCTTACATAATAATTATATAACTTGCGTATAAAATACATATCTTATCTGATATTTATGGACTTAAAATACTTGTACTTTCAATGATAAGATTTATAATGTAACAAAATTTACTAAATAATATAATGTCATTTTTTTTTAGTTCAAATAATAATTCATCAAATAGTTTAGGTTTAGATTAATTTATTAAACTAGATATTTAACTACTATTTTAGTAATAATTGTAAATAGTTCAAAATAAATTTATTAAAATAGGCACCACAAAAATATAATATTTTTAAATAAAAAATATATGGATTGGTAAATTGAACAATTAATTTACTTAGTACATATACGTATATAATAATATATACATGCCCCGTTGATTGGATTACTTAGCCATGCGAGCCTCGCATCGCTTTGCGAATATTGATTCAATTTTGCTAAACACATCGTTGGCGGCCTTGGCGGCGTCGACTCTGTAATGCAGTCCCTTCAGAGCGTAATAGTCGACGAGGGGTTTAGTTTGATTGTGATATGCAAATAACCGCTTGGTGAGAGCTTCGGCGTTGTCATCTGAGCGCTTGATTAACGGTTCTCCGGTAATATCGTCAGTCATGGACGCCTTCGGGGGATGGAATTCTTCATGATAGCTGCGACCACTGGGAGGGTGGATCAAACGACCAGTTATCCGCCGTACCAGCAGCGAATCATCGATGCTGAATTCAACGACGGCGTCAAGATTGGTCTTACGCTCTTCCAGCAAGTCATCCAACTAAATAAACAACAATAATAATCAAAATTAAGGATTCATGCTTCATTTGATGATATATCTAAGTATGACAATTTTGTATACAGTATAGCAGCATTTACCAATTAAATCAAGTCAAGTGAATAGCGCTAATTTTTTAGATATGTTCATATTTGCTACTTTATTTAAAGTTAATATCAAAGTCAATTTGGTCATAAATTGCTGTTTTACTCATCTATTTCTGAAAGTTGGAAATTGATTTGGTCTTCTAGTTGAAATACTATCTTGGTTATAAACGATAAAATAAACAATGAAACTTTTGGGAAACGCTGCACTATAAAATTACATATTTTTTATTTATAATAACATACCATCTCCGCTTGTGGAACAGTTCGAGGGAATCCGTCGAGCAAAAATCCATTTTTGCACGCCGGAGTATCCAAGTTTTTGTTGATCATGCTGACTACCAATTGATCGCTTACTAGCTTTCCGTTGTCCACTTGCTCTTTGAGTGTCTTTCCGAGTTCAGATCCTGATGAGATTTCAGCTCGGAGCATATCTCCAGTGGAAAGATGACATACGCAGTACTTTTCCTTCAACAAGGGCGCCTATAAATATAAAATACGTTACGTTAAAATGCTAATAAATTTGTTTTCATTTAAATGAACATGCATAACATGAAAAATGTTGCTCTAGGTCCACAAGATTCAATCGAGACTGCTAAGAAATGTCATTAGAACTAGTTTTTAAATATAGTATAAGTGAAAATAATAGTTTCAATTCTCCATTCCAAACAAAAAATCTGTTATATGAGCCAAGCTTTTTTATTTAAATTGTTGTAAACTATGAAAATGTATTATTAGAAGCAATGCTGTGTGTATATTTTAAACTATGCATCTCAAACTAAACAGATATTTTCAAAATGAATTGCAATAATGGACTGTCGTAAACACGTAATTACTTAGTAAAACATAGTGATTGAAAATTAAAACACCACTTTCAACCTTGGCTTTGAGATGTATGAAACCTTCTATACATAATAATGAAAGTAAATTATATACAATTATGACATTTATAATTAATGTAAAACATAATATCGAAAATACTAGTTTATGACAGATTGTTAAGAAAATAATTTTGGTAAGATAGAACATTTCTTGTATAGAAGAGATAGTGTAACAGTTGCAGAAAAAATAATGAAGCACTTGAAAATGATGTTATAAACGTTGATCAAGTGGTAATCGCTTTTTCAGGTGTTCTAGTCCTCGAAATATTAATGGAAAATCATGAAAATCAACAGTGAATAAAAAGTTTAAGAATCACAATATTTTAATATTAAGTCTAAACAAAGATATTGAATATATTTTTAATTAGTTATGGCAATATCGAAAGGGTAGACATATTGGTCTGAGAAAAGAAGTAAAACGCTGAATCAATTATTAAAAAAAATAGTGGAAAATTTCCGAGCGTTAAAAAAGGAACGAATTGATATGATATACATATATCGTAGATATTATTTTCCTCTCTCTTATTTTAAGAAAATAATAAATATTCAACAAAAAATAAAAATATTTTTTTAGAACATTTACTCGAAAAACGCGTTTTTTAGGAGACAAATTCTAATGAACAATATATTATATAAAATAATTGTTCCATAAAACGAATTGTTTGTGCATTACTGCTGGACAGGTTAGGTGTGAATGAGCGGTAGCGAACCAGCATTGGTCAAAACAGTGAACACCCCATGAATAACTCTGCAACGAATCCTTTTAGGAAACAGGAGCAAAATCGTAACTCGTCTCGCTGTCGGTCTAGGGTGAAAATTCAATTTTTTCTCTCTTTTTATGTCACTGACCTGGTGATGTCATAAATAATCTGATCACTCTTGTGAGAAGATAAGTGAGGGTTGTTGTCAGCAGTTTTAATGTGGTTAATGCTCTTTCAAATGGAAACAAACAAATGAAGAACAATAAGGCAAATATATCATTCACTGAAATAATATGTTAAACTACTTAGTAAATATAACCTATAACCAAACGCCAAGTTTGCCACTGAACACACATCGCTTGCAAATTTGGCGTTAACATACCCCCCACCATGAAATGTTAGTTTACATTAGAGGGCCTTAAAAAATTCTCTCCTATTCAGTTTGATTTAATATTAAAACTTGTTTGTTAGGACATTTTAAAATTAAATCTTATTTTATAGAGTAAAATACGATAAGATTATTTGAAATTACGCCACATATGCACTTCATGAACATATCTAATGAAATAGGGTCTTTTCAATTTAAGTAATAATTGTTCAAATGCCTCTACTTACCATTGAAGAGATAGTTACAATTAAAATTATGAAGTCGGAACTATGTATATATGGGGAATGCTCAAGAAGATTCTTGATACTTATCTTTGTATAATTATATAGTTTGATGTGACGGACAACATTCACTAAACACCTTTGCTGGGAAAAATCGCACAACAGAGCGCCGCTCGATAATTACACTCATTGCCAGACACTGGCAACATGCAACGATACTCAGTCAAACACTTACTAGTTTTGGAAGCAAAGTAGCAGTAAAAAACATTTATCATTTCTTGACCCTTTTACCCGTAACAGATAAAAAATAAATATCAGCGTAAAAGCTTGTTGAATGAAATTTTGTACCATTCGTTTCTTCTTTCGTTATATTGTGATTCTGCGTGTTTTGAGTAAATATATTTTATTCTGTAAACTAAACATGATCAATTGTGAAAATAAAGATAGCAGTGACGAAATAAATAATAGTGATGAAGATCCATACTTTTATACTGGAATGTATTTGTTCCATGGAGAACATTTGTTCTATTGTATAGAAAACAATAGCTTTGTGAATGATTCAAGTGAAGACATTCTAAATTTAGATAAACTATTTATTGGCAGCGATTTATTACTACTTTACTTTTTCAATTTAATTAGTTCAATAGACGATATTACGAAAAAAGTAACAGCACGTTTAATGTTGAGCCAAGAATGCCAGAAGCCAATAGAACTATTTATGTAGTTAGAAATAACTGATTTTCTATAGAGCGTTTGTAAGAAATCAAAAAGTTGATAAAAATTCAAAAGCAATACATTTGTAACGAATAAATTGTCATTAATGAATCAGTTAATGCTTCATTTTATATATATTTTTTTTTAAAAACACAAGAGCTGTAATGGGATAATTGAATACGACCACAAAAGTTTAAGAGAAATATATATATAAAATAACATATCCATCCGTTTCGCTCATAACTAAGATGACCAGATTTTGAAAATTTTAAAAGAGGAGACTATTTATTTTCGAGTCGGATAAATATCTGCGGGAGTTGAAAAGATAGCTTAACCCAAGTTATACATTATAATAATAGTTATACAACTCAATTTGCAACTGTCGAAATATCTAGTAACTATGTATAAGTCTCTCAACCTGTTCTTGCCAAATTTCCATTTTTTATTCAGCCAAAAATGGAATGAAAATCAATCTAATCCACACATGATATAAAAAATAGATTATTTGTTTTAATATCAAACATCAGAAGTAGAACACGTTGAATCAAACTAATACTGTTTTGTTTCATATAAATATATAGAATATATATTATCAACACAAACATCAAAGTGAACTGAAGGAATTAATGATCAAGTTGAAGGTCAATTATATAACTAAGTACGATTATTGCACCAAATAACTATATTTAGAGAAAGCAATCGAGTTATGAATTTTGACCTGAGTGCCCTTGCCCGATCCTGGAGGACCAAGAAGAATAGCTCTAATGCCGGCAGCTACGTCCACTGGAGGCCGGCTTTTCTCTACTCTCGCTAGCGGTGCCATCGTCAAAAGTTGATTCCAAGTTCCGATTTCAAACTCGAACGCTTGAAGCTCAACGGCTCGGTTGAAAGAGCGACTCAAACACAACAGCCACGTAGAACACCTTCGCACCGCCTGAACGAAAACCGACCTGTCCGACACATGGAGGGGTCCAAAGCGATAACTTAATGTCCATGAACTTTGCTCGTACTTTTCATTTTCTATTATCTCAGATTGATTATTTTTACGATTACGTAATTCAGTAACGCATATTAGTGAAAAATTAATATTAAAAAACACTTTTCGGATCGATTATAACCGAATCGAGCAAGCCCCGATAACCTCAGTCAAAGTTCAATATGGTTCGAATCACATTATGTATTCACAATTGCAATTATGACGGTAGTGAATATAAAATTTTGACTTTCTTTCGCACTCAGATTTTTAAAACCTACATTCAATTTACAGGAACAATATTAAGCTATAAGCAACATAAACACGTGCTTAGGATATCAAGGTAAATAGGGAATCAAAGAAATTGTTTATTGTCGGAATTGCCACGAACTAGGTATGTGACGCAAAAATTTATGCAACTAAACAGACTTCATGGTATTTAATACGTATACTAATCTATAACACATTTTTTTTTATCAATTCAATAACGACATTTTCTTTATAAAAAATACAGTTACAAGACAAGTATTAAAAAAATTCAATTATATTTGAAAAAAATACATTTGCAGCCCTAGAAATAATAATATGCTGTTATTAAAAACAATAGTTTGAACAGCACTAGTTAAAATAATCCGATCCTCGCTACATTTCATGATTTTGAAGATTAATGACGCTAGTTAAATTTAAAACATGATTTTTAACGGTTTTTCATAATCCTGAGGCTAAAAAATAGTTTGTATTCAGGATACGAAAATCTTTGTTTTACAACGTTTACCAGTTAAAAGTGGGAGTTTAGGATGAGAAATTTTGTACTGCGATGTTGAAATTTCGTTTCTTGCGTTTGTGTGGTCAATATTTACTATTTAGAGCGTAAATCTCCTTAACTACTTTAACATAGTCAATCATATTTTCCAACTAAAGAAAAATCAAATAACAGATATCTGATAAGGTGAACAGACTTAGAAAATAGCAAAGTAGAACAGTAAAAATAATTTGCTTTCAAAATCGAATCAAAATAGCTAGAAGTAATCACTTTTTAAATTATTTATTTATTATTATATATTATTTTAAATTATTCAGAAATAAATTAATTTTAGAAAAAATCCGCGGTTAAAATGTTTTTTAATTTATAAAAATATTATTTATTTTTCTTACAAATATTTCTAAAATAATATTAGTGAGTAATAGTTTTCTTTGAAAATCTGAAAAGATGTATGTTTAATAATTTTAATTATTTAATAATCGACATATAATATTTTTTATTATTTATTAATACCATAAATAGTAAATCAGTATATGTTTCATAGTGGCAACATTGAATAGACAGTTGTGTTTGGCGGCTTACTAACCTCACTTGATGTCAGTCTGTCAAAATGGGTGATACGCCTACGTTATGGTAATATTTGCACATATTTTATAGCACTGAATATCATTTTAGTGCATGATTTGCTATTTTTAGTTATTGGAAAGAGTTATGGAGGCTCACTTCTGCGTTCAGCAGTTCGGAATCATCCGAAATGGTCAAAATCGAAATAGACAGAGTTCAAGATCAATTAACCAAGGGTCTGTGCTATTATAAGCCATCATCGTTAGAATCGTTGACTGTTTTAAAGACGAAATGCAGCAAATATACCAGAGCTTTGTCTTTCATCGAGAAATTACAGCAATTTATGGTATGTTATCAATGTTTGCGTCATGCTTATTTGTATCTATTACAAATGTTATTGTTATAGGGCTTAGACAGTCTTCAAACATGGGATATATTTTGTCATTATTTATCAAACCGTTATCATGGCACAGTAGAGAATGCGTTGAACAATTTTTCTTTTCTGGATGTTCAAACCAGCGATTTGCTCATTGATGTATGGACGTTTTATAACTCAGAACGCATCTTTATGCTCAAACAGTTGAGATTAATACTTGAATTAAAGACAGATACTAATTATGCCTATCAAAAAGAGTTTGATTGTATTATAAAAAAGATAACAATAAATCAATTGAAGAAATCGCTCATTCAACAATTTAAATACTTGATCGAAGAAAATCCGCCGTCCAAATCGCAAAATGGTGAAATGATAACGTTCGAAATGCAGAAGAAATCGATGAAACGAAACCTTAGTGAGCAGGCTGAAGTTCTTCAGATGATTTTGTTGGTAATCGATGAAAGTGTGCTATCGATTCAAGAGTTTAAACAATTGTTCGCTTTGTTTAAATTGCATAACTTTGGAAGACAACCTGTTTATTATAAATATTTGGATGATTCTCATATTCCGGCTGTTATGAAGATTGTATATGCAGAAGTGGCTATATTTTATAAAATGATATATGACTCAAAAGGGTACGTATTTGATAGCTAAAATAATCGGAAAATTCGCAGTAGATAATTATGTAAAATATTCATATCTTTAATTAATTTTATTTTTTAGAGAGCCAGTGTCGACTATAATAAATAATGTGAAAGATGACGTTGAAGGAGAATTAATCAGATTACAACACAATGAAGAACATGGAGCGTTCTTATTAGCATGGATGTTACTTTTATTAGAGGTTACTTATTATTTTTATTGTGCATTTTATGAAAAAAGAAAAAGAATATAAATTAATTTTATTAGGATCCGAATAATGAAGAAATGTTCTTCACTCGATACCAACACTTTGGAACGAAAGCTCTACAATTACGCGTATTTGAATTTCTCTACAATATGAACAAGCATTCAATGTTTTCGGTTAGTCTTTATTAGATATTTTATTGTTTAAAAAATATATTTAATTTTAAAAATGTTTCAGAATGACAATCGGTGCGGAAAAATATTCAGAAGTTCAATTTATCATCTGCTATCAAACATGTGCAATAGATTTGACGGAGATGGCTCAATGGCACAGCATGTATGTGCCATTGAATTATGCAGTGAATTATTGAGCAGTCCTTTGATAGCAAACGATTTTTGGAAGTTGATGGAACAAGCTACACCCGTCGGAGTCGTATCTTTATGGAATACAGCCTTGGAATATTTTCCATACGATTTTAGAACCCTTTCGATAATGATCATAGGATTAGCGAGTGCTTCTACATATAGTTATGAAAAGGTATTAAAACTCGCATAAGTTTCAACGATCAAATATATAATAAATTTATTTTTAGCTCATGAAAGAACTCAACAATCTTCCCATGTATTGCATCAGATATAAACCGAGAATGGTGTCGTTTTCCAATTTGAACGATGAAGAAAATGTGATTATCACAAGCGATTTTCATCCGTATCAAGATAAAGAGTTTGTGGTTAAGGCTTCGACTCACGCCGCTATAATGGATCGAAGGAACACTACGTTGATTCATTTCCACACAACTGTATCTTACTGGAATGTTTTTTATGATGAAGTTCATAATCTGATCGACTATAGCTTACGTCATAATTCTGATATATCAAACGATATTGAGAATCTCGTTTGGGCTATCAAAGCGTTGAACGTGGTATTGCAGCGAAACGACGGAACTCCTTTACCAGAATTGATCAGGCCTTGTGAAGCTGTTTTTGAGCTATTGACCAGATTTTTACATGCCAAGCTGCCATACGTTAGTTTAATTTCATCATCGTTGGATGTGCTGACGACGTTGGTTCCTATTTTTACAGATGAAATATTTACGAGGTTTGTTTTTACCATTTGTACACTTCTGTTATTTTTTTAGACTGATCGTTGTAACTAATGTTACTTTTAATTGGTTACTTTTAATTTCGAAATGGTGCATAAAAATATCAGCCGCGGTGAAATGGTTAACTCATATTTTTCAGACTTCACTTTATCTATTTACAGTATTGAAGCATAATTTAAATGACAAAATTACAGAACAAGTAATATTATGCTAATTTGTAGACAAATAATAATCAATTATTATCAATTTCAGACTAATGAACGTTAAATTGCTTCCATTCGTGGAAAATTCCTATTTATCTGACGAACAATACGTAAAAGGCGAAACGTTCAATACTTCACTAATAGGACATTTTCTCGTCAACATAGAACAATTAAACGGCGAATATCATATATTTACATCATATCTAAATTTGGTGTCTGCTTTTTATGATGTGAGTTGCTCTTACAATATTTTATTATAAATTTAATTACGGTGCTAATGGTTTATATTTTTATTACAGTCCGACTACAACGATAGTATTGCAATGGGAGTTTTGCTACCCGGATTGATATTCATATTGAGAGAGATATTTCCGCACATGTTTGGCTGGGTTTTTAAATCATTCGAGGAGAAGCAAAAGCTGCATTTTAAATGCGTATCATACCTCTTCAAAATATTGAATCTATCTCCAGAGAACACCATGAAGGTTGTGGATCAGCTGTTGAATAAAATATGCTTACATAGCCTTTTGAACATAGAAAATGGAACATCTTTATTGAAATTGATCTCTTACGGTACGTTGTGTTTTAATTTAACTCTTGGAATCTAGTATAATAAAGGACAAAACCTTGATTATTTTACATGATCTTGAAGACTTATAAACTAGTACTCTTTTAAAATTAACTCTTGAGGTAGTACTATTCTT
This sequence comes from Plectrocnemia conspersa, assembly GCF_051122295.1. Taxonomy (NCBI): domain Eukaryota; kingdom Metazoa; phylum Arthropoda; class Insecta; order Trichoptera; family Polycentropodidae; genus Plectrocnemia; species Plectrocnemia conspersa. Next base: position 14,676,947 of record NW_028277166.1, on the reverse strand, counting down.
CTAGTTTTATTATAACTATCTTTATTCGATTCCAAATATTTTTCGATCAGTCCTAGTATCTAGGTAGTAATTTATATGTAATTCACACAATATTTACATTTTAGGAGAGCAAAACATTCAATCTTTGATGAACGAAGAGACTAATTGGAGCAGTGGAGTTGGAGTCAAACAAATCAAGATGATTCAAATCTCGATGTCTACTTTGATGCAAGTCTTGCGACTCAAGCATCTAATCAGAGACAAAACCATTTTGAGCCCCATCGAGCATTTGATATACACACAACCGAAACAGAAAGACACCATGAGGATTATTCCCATTGTGACAGATTACATGAATCATGTCTTCAATAAAAATTTGCCAAACACTGCATGCAGATTGTTGAAAAGATTCGCTTCAGAGTCGCACTTATCTTTATTGGTTTGCTTGGATATGACTCCTCATCAAATCAGAACGATGTTTTTGGAGCGTCTGCGGGATAAATGTGAATCTGATATTTTGAAGACGGTCATATTGGAGTTTGTTGCCACTTGTGTCGAAAATCAGCCAGGATTGACTGAAGTATTTTTTAAAGTGTCTCATTCAGAGAATAATTTGATGTTCGTCAAAGAAACGAGCAATGAGAACACCGATGGTATTTTAACGTACATGGCCGAGTATCTATCTGCCGTTAATAATGATACAAGTAATTTGTACAGTCCGTTGCTCAATCGCATCATGAGTTTGTTCCATGCCTTATGGAAGAACAACATGCAAATGTTAGTTAGAGATCTGAGAAAAAATCCAAACTTTTGGGAATATTTATGCAGTCCGTTATTTCAAGAAATTTTGCCGGACATAAAAGCTTATTCGCAGATTTTCAATATGATGGGCATTGAGCTGTTTTTATTTGAAGGAAAAGTCGATAAAAGCTTACAAACGGCTCTGGAGAAATTATTCGATAATAACGGTATGCATCTAACTGCTTGGGTTGAATATATTTATTCATTCAATGGGAGAGAAACTGTTCAAGAAAGCGTCGACGAAATCCCCGGATGGTTGAGCTTAGTTACATCATGGAAAGATTTCTCCGCAATCGTCATGAAGCATCTACCTTTTCCGATGAACATTGAAAATAAATACACAATAGCTTCTCTTTGCTTAAACGTATTGATTAAAGAACTAGGAAAGATGAGTGATAATAGAGTGATTACCATGCTAGCTGAGATGTACGTGATTTATATCTCAAATTGGAAAGAAGATTGCTTCGACGATAGACAAGAGTTCATGCAACAAATAGCAATATTACTGAACAATGTATCATCGTCTTTTGAGGTTCTCCATCATCGAGCTATATATTCAATTCTTTCAATTTGCACCTTATCGATCAATATATTAGCATACGATTTGATGGTTGAGAAAGAAGTAAGTGGCAATATTTTCCAATCTGTATGCTTCTTGAATGATCTGCAGCTTGATAAGATGCTAGATTATGATAAAGTCGATGAGGAGCGTTCAAACTGCATCATAATGGGTCTTAGATTATTAGAGCAAGTTATTTATGTCTTCAAGCATGGATTCTTATCTTTGGATAGTCTTTTTACTTCTACAAATCTCATCAATAAGCTTGTCATAAGTACAACTGAGATATTGCACAAGTTTAATAGATTCAGACAAACGTTAGCGGCTTTGGATTGCTTGACGGCTTTCGCTAGGAACAATATGTCAAAGGTGTTTTTATATTGCAACATTAGTGAGAATCTGTGGTTGAAGTTTTTACCGCCGAAGGAATTATTCAGTCCCACTCAGGATCACAACACCAACAATTGGGACGTGAATAGCTGGTGGCAGGTGTACAGATCTGGAATCGAGTTTGTGACCGTCGTACTTCAGAATCAAGGAAACTATTTCTCTCCGAGTGCTATATTATTTGCCGGCGTCCAAGAAGAGTACTTGACTGAATCAATTTTGATGCCAAGGCAGACTCTTGATATTGAAGCTTTGAATTTGACACACTCAGCTTTGTATTTCGTATCAGAGTTGATAAAACACCAAGCTAAATGGAAATATGAACATAGTCAATCTTTGATTAATTTAATGGTAAGTTTTAATTAATTTTGAACATCCCGAATGACTTAATGTGGTTGATCTTTTATGTCACATTTGTTTTTTCCAGAGATCCATTAGTATGTGTCTTCATTACTGTATCACATTAGTGCTGCGTCCAAGAGGTATACATCATTCCATTGAGAGTCCATCTAAGCTACTCACAATGGAAGAAACTGATAATTCTGGTCCTACGCCCAAAGTAGCCGGAATCTTAAATAAGTAATTTAACAACACTAAAATAAATTGCCTCAAAAATAAATATGCTATAAGTTTTTTCTCATAAGGTCAAGATTTGTTTTGTTGAATTATTTTCACATGCCAGCACAAATAGACTTTTGAATACTCTGCTCGTGACTTCTACATAAAATTGACTAGTCAATTTCTCTCGCATACAGTGACTCAAATGACTTATTTATTGTCATGGTGAAGGCAATGTGAATTGCAAATCCAAGCGAGAATGAACGCATTCTCGGTACTAATGTGCTTCAATAACATAAATGTAGATAAGTTCAATGCCTTCCACAACCAACCGCGTTCCGTAGACAGTTTGGATGGATCAAATCGTTATCCATACTTTAATGCTTCCACTTCACTCTCCGAAAGTAGGCGACAGTTGGCCAAGGACGGGAAATATAATGTGAAAATTCGGGCTTACTTCGGTCGAGCTCGGTTGTCCCCGCGCTAAAATCTCTCGCAAGTTCTCCGAGGTCACCGCGAACGGGAGGTAAACTGGGGGTAATTTTGGTCGAGGCGGCCGACTTCGTCGCCTCCAAAAATTCCCTCGCTTTCCGAAAGTAATACCCGAAGACGCTTCGAGCGCGAGCGGCGAGATACTTCCCCTTTCGCTCTCTCGCGTGACGAGAGAGAGAGATAGAGATGGTTTATCGCAAACTGAGATAGAACGATTCAATTTTAATATGGGCGTCTTCACGATCGCGCCACTGTTTGGTATTTTTGCCCGATCTGGACGGCCAAAATTATTTCACCACTTTAGTTGATTCCATAAGTGCTCTTAGTCAAATATATAATATTATAAGTGCTAAAAAATACAATTATTTAAAGTATTTCTTTAATTGTAGGCCCGAGGAATAGGAATTCCGTGTTGAACGGTCGTGCGAATTTCGCCGCGTAGCGTAAAAAAAAAATTGTATATGTCACAAATTTGCTGTTTTTTATTAAGAAATGTATTTGACTAGCATTTTATCATACTCGGTATCGTTTTTTTAAATATGTATATATTTAGTCATTCCAAACAAATTTTTATTTTATTTCATTAGTACGCGATCCACAATTTGACGTTTACTGATTTTACCACAGTAACCATATTATTAAAAAATTACAATCATTACAAAACTGTATTTTAAATTTGACGTTAACATTTCTTTAATTGTAGGCCCGAGGAAGAGGAATTCCGTGTTTAACGGCCGTGCGTAGCGTAATAAAAAAATTTAGCCGCGTAGCGTAAAAAAAAAAATTGTATATGTCACAAATTTGCTGTTTTATATTAAGAAAAAGTATTTGACTAGCATTTTATCATACCCGGTATCGTTTTTTTTTAAATATGTGTATATTTGGTGATTCTGAACAAATTTTTAGGTCGTAACTTTCGCGACTAAGCCCCGTCCCATTTTTAAGAATAATACATTTTTAAGGTATGCAATGTGTTAAAAACCGCAAAAATCCGCAGTCAATTTTGCATGTATCATAAAGAGAAAGACCTAAGCTATATATTGTATATAAAATCTCAATTCAGCAAATTGACTTTCCATACTTTTCCTTAAAAAATAATAGAAATTATTCATTAGTTGCACACTTGAACGTTTCCTGTTTATTATTTATTAGTGACAGTGAAGCCTCGATTCAACATAAAATGTCTTATTTACTAACATTGATCTATTCCGGTGCATTGCAATCATCCACCATCTCCTTTTTCTCCATTTGGCTTTAATTTTTTTTGTGTTTAAAACACGCACGTAGTTATAATACGCGAGGTTGAGAAGCGTGCACGCGTATGAAATTCCCGGCTGTGCGAACGCTATTCGAAAAACTGCGACCTTGACCGACTTCGGTCGAACTTCCACTAGGACAACTTTCGGAGAGTGAAGTGCGGGTATAAGAGTTTTAAGAACTCAGCTAGCTAATTCTTTTTTAGTTTATTCATTTGAGTAACATGTTTTATTATTTTAAAGCTGAAACTGCAGTTATAGATTAACCTTTTGGTTAGCAAGGTTTTTGGGATTACTATCTAAATATCAATGTATTATATAAAAAAATGTTATTTACCTCTGAAGCAAATATTCTACACCCCATTAAAAATGTATCTTATTATTTTTTTAATGATGACGTCGGATCCGGTAATTCTTGTAAAAGTAACAAAAGCATATATATCTGATTTCGGAAGCCGAAGGATTAAATATTAATATTAATAATCTGAAGTCCAAAATTTAGCATTAAATTTAATATCTGTAACATCATACTCAAATCATAAAATATGTTATTTTGTCATAGCAAGTGTTAAAGAACAATTAACTTTAATAAAAAAATAAAATTATCCTTAATATGTAATAAACGAGACCTTATTTAGATTAATCTGTAATTTTGCATATAATATTTGTGGCAAAAACCTTGTGTATATTATCTAATACCTTTAATATAATACTCATATTTTTTAGATTATTAGAACTGATGCACTTATCTGCCATATGTCTGAAATCATTTAGTCCAGATCTATTAAACTTATTGACCGATCCTTACATTGAACTAACGTCATGGCAGCCGTTAATGGAACTTCAATTCGGTGCACCGAAAATATCTTCAGATCCTAATCCCACGTTAACATTTGGCACAGTACTATCTGCAGTGTGTCTTCTAACCCGTTCCCTGAGTTGTGTAAGGATCTATTTTTATATAAAACAATTGACCATGGATTAATTATTATCTATATTTTAGAACTATCATGCTGAAGATGCTCCGTTGAACGTAATTAAGAAGCACACAGGACGTAAAAGTTCATTAAGACGTCGGATATCTGGCGGATCGAGTATTGACGATAGTGTCCGTCGCCGTTCCTTCAGAAGTGATAGCGTCACAAGTATGTCTTCTACGACAAGCATCGTAATAACACCGAATTGGTTGGTCGTCTTGGATAAAAAAATGGTTCAACTCACGTTGGAAACGATACTCACATTATTAGCGTCTCAATCTTTGTTAGCCGTTAAAGATATGAAGATGGCAAATCGAGATAAACAATTAATTAGACGCGAATTGTGTGCTGAATTGCCGATATTCCACGATTTTGTCAAGAAGAAGATCATTGATTCGTTGCATCCAAAGAATTATTTATCGAGAAGAAAGTACGGTATTTATCCTTTGCTGAAAGACGAAGAAGAATGCAAGATGATGAGTTTAAAGATTCAAAGTGCAGATGAATCAAACGTTGAGATGGAAGAGGAAATGGAGAGTGAAGAAAATTTGTTTACGCCACCGCCACCGCCTCGTAAGAGAGTAAGCGATTCAATGAGGGTATCTGTCGTGAGGAAGTTGCATTTAGATAAGAAGAAAACTGTAGGCGATACATCTAGAGAAACGCCTGAACATAGTAGATTGAGTTTGTCTCAACATTCGACTCCCAAATCGGGCGAATCTTCATTGGATGGTAGTCAGAAATCTGGTAGATCTACAAAACACGTTACTTGGGATGAGTATTCACTGTCGCCGCAAGAGCAGGTGCTCCATGAAACAACGGAAGAAGATTTTGAGTATAATCTGTTATCAGAGGTGCAAATGGTCGAAGAAGATTACTTACATTTTCTATCAAATGTATTTTTGTATATTTGCCAGACTGATAATTAACTTGATTTTTTTATTATACTGAAATGTATTTTTTTTAAATAAACTGTGATGAATTAACCATATTTCAATATATGCTTATCGATCAAGTGAATTGAGTCACTGGGTATTACCATAATTTAGGTATTACACCTGTTAATGATGTTTACTAAATTACGTTAGTGAATCATTAAGAATATTATGTGTTTTTTTAAAGACTAGGTTTATTGGAATTGTAATATATTTTTATTAATACTAAAACTTCTACTTTTTTATTACATTTTTAAGAACTTTCATAAATATTTATTAAAGCTATCCTTTAAATCGTGTTTTATAGCAAATTTTTCCTGTTTCACTTTTGATTTCAATCAGTTGGAATGAAATTTTCTTAATGGATGACCGAAATCAAACTCTTCCTAGTATAAATATATAAATAACTAATTTAAACCTACGTATATATCTACGATTATTTCTAGACTGAAAAGGTTTATTGCTGCGATTCATCAGAATCCTCAATAATTAAAAATTGTTGCGCCTCCAATTTACATGTCCAATTTTAATTTACAAGATGCAATAAAATAAATGATTTAAACTAAATTTAGTCAGCCGTGCATGTATTATTTTAAAACTATTTATAATTTTAGGTGTTTAGTTCGTATTATTTATTACAAAAATCTCTGACTTAAAATATGTACGAAGAGCTATTATGTGCGTACATTCCCCGTTGATTGATGTATCATTACATTTTAATACTTTTTCGGTTGAAAGCTACTTAAACTATTATCACAATCTCTAGTTAAATTTTCTGTATAATTATGTCGCGGACAATTTAGTAACCAGCTCGTTAAGACACGAAAATTGTAAGTGTGTAAATAAAGTTTTATATAAAAATATTGATTCTTCGTCTATTCTAGATTATACGGTATAATATTTATAGAAAAAAATCTAGTTTTTATTAAAATTATGACAGTTGAAAACAGTATTGCGATTTGTTCGCTCAGTAGAGCGATGAAATTGCCCATAATCTTCCTGTAAATTTTGATACATAGTTCGTTCAGAATTGTTATTTTTGTAGAACAACTGAACAATGTTAACGCATTGAGCAGTAGTTACGCAATCCATTTCATAAATATGTTGCAAACTATCAGTTGACACTTCGAACACGCATGATTATTGACAGCTGTCTGATTTACAATGCTGTTAACAACATAGGAAGCTCGAATTGGATCAACCTGTATATTATATTTACTTCAAATATTCTAGCTGTTAAGTGGGTGAACGTTTTCTAGGCTGCGTGAATCCGGCAACAATGGATATTGGTACTGCTACCTGTTTAGAGACGATTTTACTGGCCTTTTTTGTTTATTTTTCAAGGTCGGTTAGTATAAACGCAGTATATTTTTTGGTAATTTGTGCCGTTCACCATAGATTAAGCCGTTTTGTCTGCACGTGCATCAGAACGAAAACTTCAATTTATATTAATGACTTATTTAACATGTTATGTGCAAGTAAATTGCAACGCGACGATTTTAGATGCCCCCCCAGTAAAAAACGCAAGAAAAAGATATTTAAGTATTATTTAACAGGGAAAAATCTAAAATGGATTAACTTACGAAAATAAAGAGCGTGAAAGCTCTTTTAATTAGTACAGTAACAATTACTCCCGGAATTTTACATTATATGTAGAAATACACCTTGTACATAATTATGTTTTACAAAATATAAAAATGTTATATGGTTTTATTCAAGAGTGATGTTATGACCAAGTTCATATTAAAAAAATAAATGTATAACTGTTGCGTTGCATGGCAACACAATACATAAATCGTCATAATTTAAACAAATTACAATACCACTTACATCAATATTTATAACTGCAAGTTCAGAATTCTTTTTTGCCGTTAAAACATCGCAATACGCCCACGTTTGTAATTACGTAAACAAATCTGTGAATCAGCTGAAGCTCGTTTACCGTCGCTCAAGTTGGCACCCCTGCCGCCATTGCCGGAAACCATTTATATTTTCCGGCCGCGCCTTCTAAATTAGTCACTATCGCTCGATACCGTCAATGAAACTGGCCGTCAAACATTCGAGCGGATACATCGGAATCGTAAATTTTGGGAATCGGGCCGGTGATTCAGCGGTTCGGCGATAAAATTTTCGTCAGTGCGTTTGCGACAGTCGTGCGTATAGATTGTGTTGCGCGCGCCTTTGGAGCACCATGCTGCCCCGGGGGAGGGTCATCTTGGCCCTGGGCGCCCCCAGGGGGGCCTCAGCCCTAATTGGCATTCGAAGTGAACCGAAAAATGGCCCCATATTTGTAAGTAACATCATTCAATGAACAGATTTTCCTCCCCTCCATCTACATTTTCATCTCCACTACTTACGTTTTGTTAAAAATGGAATTCTCCCAACATTGAAAAAATATGTAGGTAGTACAAAATAATAATCATCACGTTAATTAATCGACTGAAACGTATATCGCACAATTCATGTTTTTAGATTAAAAAAGCAATTTTTATATACCCACTATTCTAAGGGAAGAAATTGTGTCATATTCATGTGTATATAATATAAAACATCTACATATTTTTATAACATATAAAAATAAGCAACAAGCTCTTATGATCGTAGTAAGTCGACTGAAACGTAGTATATCTACGTTATAGAATCGGTTTTTAATACAATTTTATTTATTTCACTTATGTCTTATTGATAAAAATATACTGGATAGTAAAAGAAGCAGATTTTTTATTGCTTATATCTCATACTTGAGAAAATATTATAGAAACGCTCAAATTGAAGGTTGACTGAAAAAACGTATTATATCAGATTTTTTCATTTTTCTTCTATACATCCAAATTTACATAGCAAAAAATAATAAGATGTTCTGCATTATTAAAATATTATAGTGAAATTTTGGTTCTATTTAAATGAACATGTTTTTTTTTTAAATTAAATCATTCTTAAAACTGATCTTTATGATGTAATATATAATAGTTAGTATTATTTTAGTGAAATGATGAGTTTGTGACAACAAATGTAATTGTTGTTATTTACTGTACAAAAATGAATTTGTATTCCTTAAACGAAAACAATATTTCAGTTCTGATTAAGATTAATTACACACATTAAAAATATTTTTTAATAATTTATTATAAATATTTTAATATTCCATAACGCGTTTTTTACTTATTGTTTTGTTAGCATTCGATAATGATAGTAACTACAATGATGGCAATCAAAGGAGTTGACCATAAATTATAATTAGGCATAACTATTCTTTTACTGACTAAATGCCAAAGAATATTTAATATAAATACCGACGATTCATTATCTATACTGATCGTTTAATAACTGACGATCTAAATAAAAATACTGACCAAATAAACAACACCTTAAAATATTGTACAATTCACAAATTTTATTTGCTATATTATCATTGAAGTGTCGTTTTTATGGCTTATTATTTTTAAATTATAGTATAGTTAGTTTTACTGATTATAATATGTTCATAATTAAATTATCCAAAATAAGAAAAACTGATATAGTATGTTTTTTTCAGTCTTATAATTTTAAGGCCATCCTGTGTTCATTTTCATATACAATAGTAATACAAAACAATGAAACTTTCCAGCGCCGCTCGTTCGCAGTAGTCTCCAGCAAGCACGGCGGAAAAGCAGGCTTTTACGCGTTCGAAAACTTCTTCTACGGATTCCAAAATAGGTATATCTCATTCTAAACGCACAAATGAGGCTAGTTTAATTCATTAAATGTGTGCGTTCAGGTGTCAATCGATCGCTTCTCGGCGACGAAGTTGACGCTCGAGTCGCTCCACCATCGTACCCCATCGTATAGTGTAAATAATAATGTTACGTGATATCGGCACAGTTTTTCTACGTATCATGTTAGTTCTAGACACGTGCTTGTGCGTTTCGTGTATATTTATAAATATTTGGCAGGCGTCACTTGAGAGTATAAATAGATCTCGTCGTTATTAATTCGGTTAAAATCAGAGAGCTAAATGTAAACATACACATATCGACGGCTGCGCTAAATATAGACGTAACTCATTTTATCACTTTGTTAAAAAGCGATATTGACTGACTTCGTAATGATTTATGAGGGTTATTCGGAAAGGAAAGGATTCGGTGATTATTGCGCACAGCGAAAATTTCAAACAAAAATTCTGATCTTATTTAAGAATACGTCAATATATATAAAAAAAATACTGTCTGTATATATACATATAACATATGTTATTAAGATTTTAATTTAAAAATATCATGTTTTAAAAATATTGTGGAAAGCTCCCATACATTTTTTTAAAAAATGTATGGGGGCTTTCTACAGAGCTACCTGTTTTTTTTCGATTTTTTCATGGATGAATACATTGATGAATAATAGACATAAAATCGAGCTAGTTCCTATAGTGTGACATATATTGATTGTAAGCTGTACTAATGTTTTATGATTATTTAAATATATGTACTTCACTACTTACTTAGTAGTTGTTGGTTGTGTTTACCTCACTATAACGCGTTGAGCTAACGCTTGTCACATTACAATATAAGATTTACAATATGTTGTTACAGCTCAATATTAAATTATGAAGTTAAAAGAAAATTGATTTCTCATATTTACCTCTATTTGAATTTTACTACCTACTCTAATTAAAATAGTTGATAACAGGTTATGTCACAAAGAATAATTATGTAATTAGCTTTACCTGACGTAAAAGGCTCAATAAATATCATTAGTAAATATAATTATATGTATTTCAATACGTCTTTCTAGACGTGTAATTATAAAACTAGTTTCATCATTCCTGATTCCGTAGAAATAATATTTAAAATTTCTAAAAATATATTAACATGATATCAGTTTTATTATTGAAAGCATTTCATGTATAACGATAACTATACAACTGCACAATCTTTCGGTTAACTCGTTAACAGTTTTTAATACTATGACGTTTGTTATTTATTGATCGGCGTTGTCACCGCGCGAAAAGCTCGCTTTATCTATATATATATATATATATATATATATATATATATATATACATATATATATTCATATTTATTTATATGTACATATATTGTATTATAGGTGTGTTTACAAAATTCCATGCGTTCGGCATAGTACGAATCGTACAAATTTATGTATGCTCGTTTCATTGTTGCGTCACGAGTTTATCTTTCAACCGGCCGAAACCAATCTCGTGTGATGAGATAGACGGTGACGATGAAAACAACACTTTGTGTTGTTTATTTTTCGCTGTTACGTATTCTACATAAGATGGCGAAAAAAATCGTCGCCTAAGTAATTAGCGAGAGCAAAATTAAGTTGTATATGTGTACGTATGTATAGAGAATTAATTCTCGACCGTGAAACGTATCTCATTGGTAATCCAACTGTTAAATTGAACAAGTAAAAATGTCGTACGAAGTTCGTTCCACATTTTTACCTGAAGAATTAGACCGCACACTCATTAATTATTCGATTATGCGTATATATATATCTTTGCCGTAGTTCAGTTTTGTATTGTATTTGAGTTTTATACAAAATTGCAATTCTTTTTCAGCAGCATTTATGCTGGAAAAGATCATTGATCTATTGTCAAGTATTCCTTTAAGCCAGGCCACTAAAACGCCGTAAGCAACACATTGAAACGCGATGGTCTTTAGGTTGTTATGTAGGTTGTGTTCTATTTATAATTTTTTTTAGACACTGAAAAATCATCTTTATCTATGTTTTTAATGCAGAAATTAAAGCTTACTCTTTATATTTATTAAAAATTATAATGAAGGTTTCGGAATAAACTAGTGTTTTTTTAAACTTCTATCGTGTCTGGTAGATCGGAATTCGTGATTAGTTATATAATAACGATGGACCATCACATATTAGGATCAGGCGTGTACGCTGGATACATTCCCTTTCGCTCGCTCTCGTGTTAAGTGACGAGAGTGAGTGAGATGAAATGGGCGTGCTTTACATGCGTTCCTCACGCCCTTATCTCTCACTTAATCTAGTCACTTAACGCGCGAGCGAGCGAAAGGGAACGTATCTCACCGTACTTGCCTGATTAGAATTGATCTCACTGATGATTATCGTAATGAATAATTATGATAAAATGTATTTTCCAGCTGTCTTGATCCATCTTCCATGATCATATGACATACACGTTGTTATTTATCTAACTTTTTATTAGAAAAACACGTGGAATCTAACCTAACTCACATATAAATGTGACACATGTATGACGATCGTTTATCATAGTAAATATTTTCTTCCAGTATCCTCACTTATTATGTTGTGTGGTCGCGAATTTTCAATTATCGTAGCGATCGCAATTGCATTGTTAAATAGATAGCCGTTATTTCTGATCATTCTCAAGCGATTCAGCCTTGTTTGATCAATAATAACCTATTAAGAAGACGCAAAAGCATTATATGTTCCCAATAATAGCAAAAAGCATGTAGCAATTGAAAACAAATGTTCTGTATAATTAAATTAAAATCTATTTTTAACCACTGAAAGCCTAATTTTTATTTAACAGAAAATAAGCTGCACTTAAAAATTGATGTTTTTTCTTGTTTTAGTTTTTAATAAATAATCCAGTGCATCCCTGTCAAATATTTTAAAACACGTCTTATATAATATAGGACGCCCACGTCAATGGGCTCGACTTACGTTTTGAAAAATGGAGCACTTCAAAATACTAGTAATGATCTCAAACAATTTAGTTGTGGTAAAATGCCACGACCTTCCGGCTTTGCCAAATATTTTAAAATAAGTATCAGAGTTTGACTAGCAGACTAGTAGACTAGCGTACTGCGTAAATAATAAATATATTGTTAAATAAATTATCAATGAAAATTTAATATTCAGGATTTTTTCTATTAATAATGTGTATAAATAAGTATTGTCATATATGTAGAAACATTTATACTTGCGTAGATAAAAAATGAATATAAAATTGTAATTATTATATTTTTACAAACAATATAATGAAGGTTAATTTAATAAAGATATTTATATTTTTTTAATTCACGTTATCTCAACGTTAATACGTCTTATAGTATTAAATATCTACATATTAATATAATGTCATAGATAGAGCACATTTTAAGAGTGAGTTATAAATCTTTTTTTTTTACATAATTAATTTAAAAAATATTAATCTGATATCATACTAATTATAACGCGTGAAATTAATCTTCTTATATTTTATAAAAAATAGAATGTTAATATGTGTAGGTAGGTAGATCATATATATTAAAACGATTGCTAAATAAATTTAACCAACTTTAAAAGCAAGTTTTTAACAACCATTTCTCGATCGCGTCCATAGTTCTTTTCTGTAGAGGCTAGTACTGCAGCGCTTTCCAACTCTTATTTGGCAATGTAATACAATTTTACTTATTTATATTTAACCGACAAAAAACTTGTATTTAAATACTGTTGTATAAAGAAAAGCAGATATAAAGATATTAATTTTTTTATGCATGGGTACGATGTTGAAAATAAGGATTAAATAAATTTTAAATTGCGACTGCAAATAAAACGGTGACGTATTGAATTGAATTAATTCAAGTTGTCAAGAAATCTAATTGTTTATGGCATTTTAGTTTAAGTCACATAAACTTGATTACATAGTTTAGATATAATATTTAATTACTCACATTTAAGATAAGAAAATTAAAATACAGTTTTTATTTATTTAATTAAGTTAGTACATTTTCATTAAATCTTAAATGTTTGTTAACGGTTTGATCACTAGAAAGCGATAATAAACAATTTTTCAGAAATTATCGAATGTGATAATCAAATAAACAGTATCGAGTGTGAAAAGATGTTTATAGAAACGCGTGATCGACGACCGTCAATTCAGACAGTTTATCCAATGTATTAACACTATATTTGCAAAAATGGTGCTAATATGGTTGATTTCAGTAAAGATTTTAACTCGAGTCTCAGTAGCCCACTCAAGCTTAGTGCAAAAGGATTGCTCTCAAACTCTTCTCGTAAAAAAATAAAATGACTGAAGCCGAGGTTAAAGTTAACGGTCAAAATAACAAAAACGTGCTGAACACGTTCAACAAGCAAGACAAGTTTTACAAACTGCTGGCTAGATACTTGGGGTACGATGGATATTTATTTTACTTTAGTATAACTATTTTAATCGTTTTATCAGGTCTTACTCCTTCGTCCACGATATCCATCTGTAAGTAGTCGAAATTTAGATTTTATGAGTGTTTTTTCAAAATTTATTTGCTTATTATGATTTAAAACGCTTTTACAGACTTACACGTATCATAAATTTTCACATTTAAGGTGATTGTTGTAGTAGCATTGTAGATAATATTTTTAATTAATTGAGATAAACTTATTTTGACCTCTGTCGATCCACATGGGGTCTACTTTAATTGTTTCAGTTGTTAAGTTTGACGATATACCCGTCTGCTTATAATTACTGATATGATTATTATATGTACTAAAATATGTTTTTTTTTTAGTTACGAAATACTTTAGATGTTTGTTTGAAGTGATTTAATTTGTTTAAAGCGATTTTGATATTACAGGTCACGAGAACAGGAAGCTAAGAACTCTGATGATGTATTATTCGATATGTTTAAAAACGAAGAGACAGGTCTACTTCCAATTGGAAAATTCTTGGCGGTGAGTTTTTATTTATCAGTCATTTATTATTAAATTCTTAGCTTAGAACTGTGGCTACTAAACGAGAATAAGTATGCTATAAAATAACGTATACCAAATAAATAATATATATAGAATTAAATGGTATTATATTATGTACATATATGTGACGTCTTTAATCAATTTCAGTCATGTACACTTTTTTGCTTGTTTACTATAATGGATTTTGGGTTTCCAGTGGTGACCCAATTTTAAAGCTTTATTGCCAATTTCATCTCTTTAGTTTTGATTAAAACATACGATATGCTGGGCCCATCATACGATGGGGTTCGCGTTGAAAAGGTTAACACGCTATTCACCAAACGGTTCTACAGTTTCAAGCCCTTTTTGAACAAGTCTGTTCAAAAAATGTACACGGATCTTGGTCAAGTGGGCAAAAATGTCGATTAACATTACTTTTTGTCTTGGAGTTTTAATACATATTTAAGAAAAAATTACTTCACCATTTAGAAATGAAATGACTTTTTAGCTTTTCATTTTTTTATTATTTATATTTTCTGTAAGCATGATTTTTTAATGTAGAACACTTGTCCCTATAACTCTGATTCATTCACGAATATTGCTTCTTAGTTAAAGAGTATGTTAAGACTTATACTCCAATAAATATATGGAGCCGTGAAAGATTTACCTTTACAGCTATTTCTTGCTTTTCTGATCGAATTAGCGTTTGCCCGTATTCCTGTCACCAAATTATAGGTAAATCATGAATGACATGCAGTACACGTTGAATATTTTTCTGTATACGACAGAATCTTGATTTTCTCAAACCAAGTGCAATATCTTTGGTTTTGTAAGAAAACTTATTTGATAAAATATAATGTTGTTCGCTGCAGTGGCGTACCTATGGGGGGTGGGCCGCCCCGGGCGGCACTTGCTTGGGGACGCCATATTCGCGATGGGATAGTCTAGTGTGGTTCTTAACCCTGAATGCACTAAAACATATATAAACACACGAATAACAATTTATTATTTTAAGAAATTCTGATTTTATGACCCTGTAAAAAAAGTATGGGGGGGGGGGCGGCGGCAATTTTAAGGATTGCCTTGGGCGGCACATACCCTAGCTGAACAAGAGTAAAATCGCTAATGTTTTAAATAAATGAAATAATTTAACGTGTATTTATTTGTATATAGATTTAGAATGGAAAATAAAAATAAAATAATATATAGCACTAAAAATGTGTACATATTTACATATATTGTATATGTAAAGTATATTATATTTAATGAGCATTAATGTAACATATTTTTGAATTTTACTCAAAGGTAAGTAAATATCACATGTCATATATTGATTTAAGACTTCACATATGTATATGAATAAATTATATCTACTAACAATATGTATTCCGGAAGTAATGTTGAAATGTTTGTGGTTTGTGGCTTTTTAAAAACAAGACAATAATAATAAAATCACGTTCACACTATTATATATTTACAGGCACTCAGATCCACCGGAATCAGAAAGAACGATCCCAGATTGAAAGAAGTCATGATGAAGCTCCAGAAGATCCACAGAGAGTCGGGCTTCGAAGGCGGATCTCCAGAAACGCAGAAGTTAAACCGCGAAACCTTCAAAGAAGTGATTGCCCCTAACATCGTGCTGATCACTAGAGCATTCAAGAACCAATTCGTGGTTCCCGACTTCCAGGACTTCGTGAAGGATATCGAGGAGATGTATTGGATGGCCAAGCCAAACTCGGACGGCAAAGTGGCTAGCTACATTCCGCAGTTGGCCAGGATGAACCCGGACTATTGGGGCATCAGCGTGTGCACTATAGACGGCCAGAGGTTCTCAATCGGCGACGTGAACGTACCGTTCACTCTCCAGTCTTGCAGCAAACCTTTGACTTACGCCATGGCTTTGGAGACCCTGGGCCCCGAGGTGGTACACTCGTACATAGGGACAGAGCCGAGCGGTAGGAATTTTAACGAGTTGGTATTGGATTTTAACAGTGAGTAATGTGCTTATATAATAAATAAATATATTTTTAATATGAATATTGAGTTTATCTTTTTTCTTTCAACAGTGAAACCACATAATCCGATGATTAATGCCGGCGCAATTTTGATCTGCGCCCTTTTGAAGACTTTAGTAAAACCGGAGATGACTCTGGCGGAAAAGTTTGATTATGTGATGGACTTCTTTAGAAGAATGGCAGGAAATGAACCGCTGAGTTTTAATAATGCTACATTTTTATCTGAAAGAGAGGCTGCCGATAGAAATTACGCATTAGGGTTTTATATGAGGGAGCATAAGTGCTATCCCGATAAGACTAATCTGAGAGAGTGTATGGATTTCTATTTCCAGGTAATTATAATAATATAACTTTAAATTAAAGGAAACGTTGTAATAAAAATTGATAGAACCATTTAATTAGCATCTAAAATATTATTTTATATTTGAAAGTGTTATTATGATTGTATTTTGATAGCTAGTCAAATTTGTCCAATTCTCAGACATTTTTTTCTATATCAATAATGATTTTTAAATATACTATCTATATAGTGTAGTCTAGTTATATTTATAATCAGTTTTAAAAGATTATCTACGATTTATCAAGGCCTTGAAAATGCCATATTGTTTATGTAATATTATTAAAATCATATTTTTTCTGTATAATTTTAAATGTCAGATAAATTTAGTGCGAGTTTTACTATCTTTTTAATATAAGTATGGTCCGAAAAATATCAAAGTATGCAAATATCACACTAAGTGACAGTTATTGTAATTGAAATCACTTTAATTGCCTGGGGTTGGCGCTAGCGACAGCCCAAGTAGGAAGTCGAGTGGAGCATATTACGGGTATAAAGTGGTTTATCCTACGATAAAGCTTTTATTCTTGTAGCTAATTTATTTGTACGGCGAAATTAAAGAGAATTTATATCAAAACTTGCAAAAAGAATCAATTTGATTTAAAAAAATACATGGCAATAAGAATCATTGCCTGAATCAATACTTTCATTACATAGATAGATTCAAATTTATCAGCAGCAAATTAGGCTTGAAAATATAAAAATATTGAGGGTTAGTTTATGCTGTGGTTATTTACTAGAAGTCAGGGAATTTTAGAATAACTAGATTCTTATTTTAGAGTAAAATAAATGTAATAAAAATGGCATCATCTTTTTAATCCTTAAATTATTTTTATCGACTTAAATCCGTTATTGCCAAAATTTTTGCTATGAATATTTAAATATTAATGTATTAAATCATAAATATATATATATATATTGTATCCCACAGCTCATTAAAAATAAAGATAAAGCACATGATAGACAAGTGGTATTAGTTGCTGACTATTGACCTGAAAGACCTGGGTTCGAATTTCACACTGACCCTAATGTTTTTTATTTTTTTACGTATCTGGGAGATTGAAATTGATGATTATTTAATAATTTAAATTTCAATCGAGCATTAAAGATTAGGTTTACTTAGATTTTCCTAATCTCATGTATAAATATCGTGATGATTAATTATCGGATATCGGCAAACAAAGGGTTAACTAAAATGAGCAAGTATTTCTTAAATTTAAAGACATTGTATTTAAGTACCATCATATATTATATATCGTTCCAATTTTAAAAACATAAAATTTAATAACAACTTTGTGGTTTAGAACTAGAAATATTTATTTTTCTGCATAGATTTCATGCCAATCAAAACAAGTTTTTCAGAGCTTCTATAAAATATATTTTTTCCTTATGCGCAGCCACTCGTGCTGCACCTATTGCACCTCTTCGTCGAACATGAACTGTTTCCCTATTAGCAGTTCAAATGTGTCGAACAAATATGTTTTTACAAAACATCCGAACTAGCCGTGTTCATTCTCCAACATTGCCGCAATTCATCACAAAATAGAGCCAGCACAATCTTTCTTAGAGATGATTGAATGTGAATTTTAGCCAGCTTGAACATCATCATCATTGTTTAAAACTTGCATTACATTACAATCCGTTTTAAATCAGCACTCTTATGTTTTGTAAATATACTTTATAGAAATATCAGACGCGTACGGTGAGATACATTCCCTTTCGCTCGCTCGCGTGTTAAGTTACAAGAGTGAGTGAAAGATAAGGGCGTGCGTTACAAGCGTTCCGCACGCCTACTTATATTGAAATATATTGAAATGCTGTACTGAGATATTCTAGATTTGCTAGATTCTTTTCAATGGCCAAATGTTTAACATCAGGTCTATAAACAAAGTAATGAAGTGACAATAGAGTTGTATTTGTATTGCAATGATAGGAGCAAAGTGTTTTATTAAATAATTGATAACCTGTAAACCTATGCTAATAGGGGATTGCTGGAGCAGAAATATTATTTATGTTACATTAATCCAATTGTTTTTGTTTTCAGTGTTGTGCCATGGAAGCCAACTGCGACGTGGCATCGGTCATAGCCGCTACTTTAGCCAATGGCGGAATATGCCCCATCACCGACGAGAAAGTCCTGAAGGCCGATTCTGTCAGAAACGTCCTTTCTTTGATGCACAGCTGCGGCATGTACGATTATTCAGGCCAATTCGCGTTCAAAGTTGGCCTTCCGGCCAAATCGGGCGTCAGTGGCGGTATGCTAATCGTGGTGCCGAATGTAATGGGAATATGTACGTGGTCGCCATCTTTGGACGTCCTAGGCAATAGTTGTAGAGGTCTACAGTTTTGCGGGGTAAGCATCTCATAAAAATAAGAACACTTTAACGAGTCGCTCAGAGGCAGAAAAGCCGAGAATAGTTGGTCACACCAATTTTAGTGATGCGGTATTACCAATTTCATTCGAGTCACTCTAATATCTGTTGTGTTATTTAAATTGATTTTCAGATAGGCAATCCTACCGCTGAGCGACACGAATATTCAACTAAAATATCTGTAAGAAAATATTTATATGCACGATTATGTAAATAAATATCACGCATGTAGTTATTGGTGTGGATACATTATCATTGAAAATACAGCTTTGAGGCTTAACATCCAAACGATTTCATAAACAGATTTAGTCCAATTACGTCATTGCAATAGCTATTCATATCACACTGAACCAAAATCGAGAACAAGTTAGTAGTTGCGACTACTATAAATATTTCAGAAGTTTCAATAATTTTTAACCTACAGATCAAAAGCATTAAACATGTACTTTAAATAAGCATCGTAATCAATCACAGCAATAGAAGCAATAGTATCGTATAAGTAGTATTATAAAATAATAACACAAATTATACCTGGATGACATGAGTTTTTTCCACGCTGCTATGAAACTTTCTATACTATATTTGCGTTAACACAGTCAGTTCGAGAGCTATCATTTTTCAGTATTAATAATTGAGAAAGAGATGGCAAGTTTGGGTTTACGCTCCTACTATTAGCTCTAATATACGTTTGATATACTTATCATTAATCCTGTTTATATTTTGAACAAATTTATAGAAATAAAATTATTACTACTTTTTTTTTATATTTATCAATCAATCGGAGTAATGATAAGTATATTAAATATATACCCGTATTTTTTCCGTTGTAACCTGACAGGCGTAAGTCCAATGCGTTACAACGGGCAAATCTGTACCAAATGAATAAGTATTAACAACCAGACTGAAAGTCTTGGAATCGGTGTCATCTATATTATTAATTATAAATTTTTATGCGCTATACAATTTATAATCACAAGTCACTGCAGTTAGAGCCGGTTTTTTTAATAATAGCGCATTTTTATAAATAAAAATTCTAGTGCCACTGACGAGGCTTGAACCCGCAACAAATAATGATTAAATAGATAGCTCTCGAACAGACCGTGTTAACGCAAATAGAGTATAGTTCACTTATATACTTTCTGGAGTGATAAACATGTATCAGTATACTGCATTTTTAATTGTTTCACCCCTTACCTACACCTGAGTGTTTCACGCCCATTTTTATATATGTACGTGCATTTTTGTTGTTATTTAACACAGTTTTTTAGGCCAGAGAAGTCATTTAATTTTTTTCAGGTAGGGGGGGGGGACAAAAATTGGGCAAATCAGTGGTTGTTTTATCTTATTACTTACATTTCATTAAGATTCATAGAATTTCATTATATGCCATGTATTTATCTGGGCGAGTTTAAGGGTGAGTGCGATCTGAATGCCGCAAAAATAATCTGTCAGTGCTTCAAAATGCGTAGTGCGCGAAAAGTCATCTAACAGCCAGCTTTACTAAACCTAAGAAAAGACGAGCAACTTGTGCAAACTGTAAAGAAGATCTCCTTGCAAGCTATCGCGGTTATCAAGTTGCAAAAGAATTGAAAGAAATACGCAACAAAAACAACAGAATTTGCTCCCAAAACTCCGAAAGAGTTCGAACAACAAAACAGAAACCAAAATAGAGAGAAAGGGTCAGCATATAAACTATGCAAACATAATTAACAAAGAACACCCGTAGTAAATAAAGTAGAAAACATGTTAAAAGAAATCATTTTACTGGAAAACCAATATAACAACCAGGCGCGTACGTTGAGGTACGTTGAGTGCTAAATGATGAGAGATGGTGAGAGATAAGGGCGTCGGCACCGTCGCGATTTTATTGCTTTTGACGTAAATTTTTTACTTCTGAGAAGTAATAATTGTTTTTGCGCTCTCCTATTGACTAAAATTTGGTTTGAATATACTTTTACGAATACTCATTTATCAGAAGTCCGTAGTAATATCGATAAGGATAGTTATCATATTTTTAAGACATAGTGTAATATCCAAGTGCAGAGCAGTATTCGAGATGTGACGTCTGTCTGTACTTTTAAGTACTTTTTATTACCCTATTTTCTTTTTATCTCTATTCTAATATTTTTGCGATAGATTCATAAATGTTTTTTTAGATTTTTTTTAAAGGATAACAGAGAATTTCTGGTTTAGAATCAGAATTTATTTATATTTCATTACGATTCAATTTTTAATTAAATGACATGTATTTTTCTGGCCAAATTCAAATGTCCCTACCTGCCCCCCCCCCCAAAGGACGTCCCTGTTTTAAATCAACTTTATTAATTACTATTTTTTTAAAGTATTTTTGTTTCAATACTTTCACTTTAGTAAGATACGTAAAAATGATCCATAATTGGATTGTATTATTCATGTTGATCTATACCATAATTTTATGCCATTTTCGGAAAAAAATCACTATTAAATTAGTAATTTTTAAATAGCCCACTTTTAAAACGCAAATTATAATTACCTGTAAGTTAGATATTAGTGCGTAATTTTACTTATACATTTTATCTTTTAAGTAAAAAATACGTGTAATGATTGAATTGACTATAATAAAAAATATATGCGTACAAAAATGCAATTATAGCAATAATAATATATTTTTTGTGGCAATTTTAATACAAATTTATTAATTTTTTCCGCAAAAAATAAATGTTTTTGAAATATTTATTTGGATCCATTTTTTTGATTAGATAATTTAATAAATATTATCTTTAAAGCAAAATTTTTAGTAAATATACAATTGCATTAATAAATTATTTTTCAGTATATTGTTATAAAAAGTTGTGTTATTCTTTTTTTGTAAAAAATATTTTTCGATTGCATTTCTATAACTAATTATAATACAAAATATCATTTGAATTCATTGAAATTCATTAAAATAGAAAATCACTTTTTCGGCACTTTATTTGTATTCAAGAAATTTTCAGCTTTTATTATTATTAGTTTTTTAATTTATTTAGCTAATATAGCTAATTTAAATTAAATTTTAACTATGCATACATATTATATAAACATAAACAGAAAACAAAAAAGGCAAAGTCCTTTACATTTTTATTTTTGCGTATTATCCTATGAATATTATTATACAAATTTACACCTCCGTACATTATTCCCCTGGCCGTACTCGTTTTCTTATACCCAAATATCCCTAAATTATATGTTCATCTTTATTTATTATTAAATACTTATTAAAATACATATTTTCTAACTTATATATAAATACTAAATCATTCATCTTTAACATTTCTTGAACATTTAAACATTCCAATCTATCAATCATGCTTCTGCAACTAGTAATATATTTTTATTTAAAACTACTCTCATTACCCTATTTTGTAATTTTTGCAACATCATATAATACAATATAAGAATTACACACATTAAATCTATTTTATAAATCAATTACTTCTTAATAGCTTGAAGAGCATAACTTAGGTTTCGATGATTAGTCAACGACCAATTATTATTGTAAAATATATAATATAAATCTTTGATTTCCATTATTATTTAATTTTTGACTAGTGTTTCTGAATATCCAAACTTTTTAAATACCCGAGACAAGGGCCGCAACAAAGAATGTAACATGGTTAAAAATTTTAGCATTTTTTATATTTTTTAATCAAAAAATGTACCATGCTGTAAATATGTATGTTATAGATACATACATAATTGCATAAATTATTTAACTTAAAACAGGAAAAATAAAGATTTTTTGTTAATAATATTACTAGTATTTTGCATTTTAATTTGTTAACTAATATTTTAACTATATTGAATTGCTAACATAAGTCAGTCTATCATTTATATCACGAAGTTGCCCATTATCTTTTTTGCATGAATTTTCTCGTTGAGTTTCTTTTTCAACTCTATCGCATTTAATGTCTCTGTCGAATAACTTTAAAAATTCCTCTCTGGCATAACAAGTAATTGCAAACTTTAATGATGAACGCAAATCTTACGTAGAAGCAGATTGCAAATCCAGTATTTTGTTAAATTTTGTTAAAGACAAGATCTTCTCATTAGTCACCGAGCCTCTATGACTCAATTGGCAAAGGGCGAAGCCCCCGCGGCGGGACCGACTCCTACGTTCGTCTTCGAAAACGACTTAATTGCGCGTTTTTTTTCTTATCAGGTCACTGAAAACAAGAAAAATCTCTTGAACATTTAGAAATCATTATATTAGTATTATTTATCATACGATTTTTATGAAATTTTTCATAACTAAAGGGTTACTTAATTTATAATTTTTAATAAAAGCGGGTACATTGTAATTTAATCTTATTATAACTCAATTATTCTCTGAGACTAAAAGTGAACACATCTATTAAATACTGCTGTAAATAAATATACGTGTGTGATATAATGAGCAACAACATTGAAACGAAATAAACAAATATTATATGACAGGCAATGTTTCTTGATTTAGGAACAGATAAATTTAATGAGTATTAAATTTCGCTTCTAAAGGGACCATTTCGTTGTTTCTCCTTCTATGAATACAATAAAATAATGAACGACTTATATTTATAATTAATATTACATTATTAGTTCAGTAACTTAATATTTATTTTTCAGGAACTGGTCGAACGCTTTAACTTCCATAGGTACGACAATCTGAGATATGCCACTAACAAGAAAAACCCTCGAAGGTTCAAGTTTGAAACCACCGGTCTTAGCATAGTTAATTTGCTGTTTTCGGCCGCCAGCGGCGATCTGAGCGCTTTGAGAAGGTTTGTATCTCAATCCATCATCATGACAGGCAAATAAAAAGCAAATTAAACAAACTCTCAATCTTACGCAGGCATCGCTTATCCGGCATGGACATGACTCTATCAGACTACGACGGAAGAACGGCTCTGCACCTGGCAGCTGCGGAAGGACACTTGTCTTGCGTGGAATTCCTTTTGGAGCACTGCAACGTTCCGTACGATCCTAGAGATAGATGGGGCAGCATTCCTCTGAACGAAGCCGAAATGTTTGGACACACCACCGTCGTGAATTTCTTGAAGAACTGGGCCATCAACCATCCGAAACCCGCTGAAGAAGTCAAAGTCGACGAATCTGCAGCAGACATATTGAAATTGAATGGTTTGGAATCTGAAGAAGTTAAGCAGAACCATTTTGTTAGAAATTCCGCAGTGGAGAATCCACCGTTTGATACAACTCTTAATCAAAAGGGTTAATTAATAAATGTTTATTAGAAAAAAAAAATCGTAAATTAATTTTCTCTCGAATTATTGAAATTTTTCAAAGTTGATTGAAGACTGGTTTTAGATGCAGTAATAATGATTTGGAAAGTTGTATAATCAAGAGAATGATATTTTTATGGTAACGTATTTGAGAGAATCTTGTTAGGAATGTTTTTTAATTCCATTAAAAAATATCAAATTTGTCCAAAATATTTATTTAAAAAAGCAATAAATTAGTTTTATATATTAGGTCAGTTCATAGTTTTTTTTTATATAGCCACTAAAAACGTCTTTCTACGGAAGATGTGAGTTACCTCTCAACTATTTGTTATATCTGGAAGACATTTTTCTATGTACAAAAGTTATTTTTAATGATAAAATAAAGTACATGTCGAATAAGTATAATATAATTATTCTTGTAATACATATAAGGTTTTGAACCAATATATACTTGCAAAGTAAAAATAAAAAAACACTGATCAATAAGTTTTTCTTATAATCCAGCAGAGGTGACAAATTAGTAAATGCGCATAAATGTACATATGTATTGGCCTAATAAATTTTCTTGCATTCCGAATATAACGATATATTCATGCAATATATAATCTCATAACTTAATTACAAAATCATTGAGATTTGTCTCGTCAATTAAGAATCGTAGTCTACTTAGATATTATGAAACAAAATGTGATTTTATTTTTAACCTTTGTTTTTGTTTTAGTTTGTTATTATTGTGTTTCCTTCGTAAGTAGAGTTTATGTCCACGTTTCGATAAAGAGTTAAAATCTGAGAAACGCTTTCTGTGTAACGATCTTGATGTAATGTAACCTTTGTGATATGTATAATATCTGGCATGTTAAAAGAAACTCACTAAAGCAAGTCAATTTAACAATATGTTTAACTCTGAAATGTTAAGAGTTAATCCAAAGAATCGCCGATATGTTGAAAATGTTAATGATATAAACGACAATAAATAGTCTAAATGTTAATAAATCGCATTATTATTTGTGTATATTTTTATTGATAATTTCATAATAAGAATAGAAGTATGTAAAGCAATTTATTGAATTCATATTGTACAATGCTAATATGTGCTTTCAGCTATTGTATATTTTTACATATCATATAATAGCGAACGAGAAGGAAATGGAGAAAAATAATCACCGATTATATTCGTTACTATTCAAAATGAAAAATGAATACCATTGTCGGATTCAAAGAAAAATATATACAATCACTAAAGAAATTGTAAATTTAGATGCAAATCTTATAATGGTTATTGCGAATTCTGAGATTTTCGAAGCAAAACTGAATGATACAGATAGAGAAGATTGCATTCAATACCAGCATTCATACATTTTTTATAATTTAATATTACATTCTAAATGAAAATGATATTTTTTAAGAATAGTATGACGGTAAATTATATGTATAAATAATACTTTTATTTTATTCATGGTAAAATTAATTATAATAAAAATGTAAGATAAAGGTTAAAAACAACGACAGAGGACATGCGATATTGTACAATCTGAGAATTATGTCGTAATTCGCTTTCCAGAACAGACGTAGAAATTGGGCCTACCGCTGGGGCTTCGCCCTTAGCCGGTTCAGTCACTAGAAACCTTCTAGAGCGCCAGTGACTAAAGAGCCTGCCTCACAGAAAAGATATAACGCCCCGAAAGAAAGTCACAATACGTTTTTATCAGACTCGCCGTCAGAGATCCGCCCTTGAACGCTCATTCTCATCATAGAATACTACAACTTCTTAGAGAATGAGGTGTTCCCGGTGCTTCCCTTCGCTTTCTCAGGTAATGCGTAAGTTCTTATTTATTTAAAATTTAAACAGTTCATTTATTTACAAATATAAATTACTACATACATATAAAAACATGTAGTTTATATAAGGCGGTGAAGTTGAAAGGTAGGTCATGGAAGTCGGAGAGTCTTCGCTGGCGTGTCGAGTCATATTATTATCGGCTGTGATTTCGTGGAGTAGCTGAGATCTTACGTAATGTATTCTTTGAAGCATCTCGTATCAATGCAGTGTCCTGGCTCGTCTCTGTTGCCGTGACTCGTCCATTTTCTGCGTTTTTCGCCGTGTCTGACCTCTGTGATCAAGTGTCACGCCAATTAAATTGCTTCTAAGACACATTTACGCCTTAAAATAGAAGCGGTTCAGACGGTCACTTCGGCGATCGGTAACGAAAGAGTAGAATAACGATAGTATTATATGCAGGGTCAAACGTATTGTCTAGCGCGCATCCTTTCCAAACAAAGAGTGATTACCGTCTCGTGATATTTGTGCTATTAGGTGGTTCTTTAATTATTTTTAATTATTAACGTCATTATTTGGTCACGAGATCTCTTTTCAATTGCTGTAAAAATAATATTATATTTGTGTCTTTCTTCAAGACTATTACTCTCTTTTAGTTTGTTTGAAACTGTCTTTTAAATGACTTCTAAATTATAACAAATTGCGCAAGTGATTTAATATAACCATTATAAAGCTAATTATATTACTGCAATTATTTTGCCATATATTCTATGTATAAAAATTTTAGATGTACGCAAATAAAAATTAAATTTGCTCCGATTGATTTTCGAGCCGCCAGTAATGAGTTCTGTTGTTTCGACCAATGAAAAATAAGCATTTAAATATAAAACAAGATGGCCGACAGTACCATGACAACAGTTTTAAATAATTATTATTTAATAATAAAATTTTGCTACGCGACAATAATTTTCATTAATTCGTCATTTGACTGAATATAAATAATCGGATTGCAAATTAACTAGGTGTGTTATAACCATTAAAATTAAATATATACATAATAAGTTAAAAATTAGAAGAAAACATTGATTAAATTAGATAAACAATCATAAAATAATTTTCGTAATGAAATTTTCAAATTTTGAATTCCCGGCGACGGGCTCCGTTGCCGAAAAGTGAGTTTTTCCTTTTATAAATATCAGGATTGCAAATTAACTAGGTGTGTTATAACTATGAAAATTAAATATATACATAATGTGTTTAGGATAAGAAGAATACATTGATTAAATTAGATAAACCATCATAAATCAATCTTCGTAATGAAATCTTCAAATTTTGAATTCCCGTCGCCAGGCTCCGAGGCCGAAAAGTGAGTTTTTACTTTGATATTACATAAACATTATCATTGCTTTTAGATTTAATGCACATATACGTAAGATTTTAAGAATTGAAAATAAACCAGGTATGTTTTATTCTTAGAATGTATGAGGATTGAAAGTTAATGTCGATCAAATCGGCGCTGTCGCAGTGGGAACGCTATATATATATATCAGCCAATGGATAGCTTATAAATGTGTAGTTTCTTGAATGTTAGCTAATAATCGACATTTTTAAATGATTATAAATATGAGATAGCATACCTGGAATAATCGATAGCCAAAAATATTCCGATGCGGCAAAATATGTATACGTCATGGTTTTTATTCAATTTTTGTTCTGTGCCATCATATCTCTTTCGGAATAGCCAAATTCAAGATATTCAGTTACATAAAACTTATGTAGCATGTTCTTTATAAAAAGATAATACTTGCTGAGAGCGACTTTAACATGAAAAGATTCACTCTTTGTTTATATATACCAATTCTAAGTTGTAGCCATATAGGTCATCAAATTGTTCCATCATTGCTTCTGAGTACTATTCATTACCAACCAACTACTAAACACATAGTGTTGCAAAAATTCTTTTTACTTTTGCCTTTGAAAGGAAACTACACAAAATTGTATAACACTAATTTATATATTTTTTAAATTATGAAGTTTCACAATAAAATTTCAAGATTTATTCAAAATATTTTTTTCAACCTTAAAAATAATTTTTATTTTATTATGGATTTTAAATATTTCTAATTTATTTTAGATTTTAAATGTGTTTAGTTTATTTTTCATTTTAAATACAGTTTAAACTTTTTGTAGCGTTAAAACGGGCCCTCAAACACCTAAAATACGCTAAAACACAATCAATGACCTATAATCGCTCATATTGCATCAATTGTGTTGTAGCGTCAGTAAGGTGTAACAAAATATTTTTAATATCAGTAATATTTTTGAGCGAGTGTGTAACCGATGCTATTTATTATTATTATTTATTTAAGCTGTAAACCTACTTTTAAATGATGCAAAATGTTACGTTTTAATATTATTTTTTATGTTGAAAACATTTTGTTATTTTTTTGTGTTATGAATATTTATTTAAGTTACAAACCTATTTTAAAAATAAATACAGTGAAATCTCTTTGTAACGAATACCGAAATAACGAAAATCCCAGTATAAAGAATCTTCTATTTGTCCCCGAAAAACTTTCATACAAAATGTTTTCACTGTAACGAAGACTGATCTCAGTATAACAAAATATTTTGATCAGAATTTAAGAATGACGTTACAACTTGACACAATATTTCTCTAAATTTAGTTCGTTCTTGACTTGGCGTGTGCCAGATGTGTTCAAAAGTGACATTACAGGTGTTTCTCTGACCCTCAAACATTTTTTTCATAAATTTTATTGTGTTTCATACAGTATCCTTAAAAATGGACAAAAAACGACCTGTCAACCTTATTTTGGTGCTATAGTAGTATGTAAATTAAAAATAAATTATAAATAAATCATCTTCCTTACATTCAATGAAACGAATTTTCAGTATACCGAAATTCATTATTCATTGGTTCCGTGAGCAATTTATTATTATCTGAGTTTTACACCTATTTATAAATGATATACAATATTTATCATTAAATATCTAAATTTTAAATCTAACGTTAAGTAATATAAAATCTTTTCTTCTGGAAGTATTTAGTCAAGCTGTAAACCTATTTTCAAATGCATTGAAAATCTTAAGTAGTTTTTTTTATAGATTGAACCATTTTGACTATCATTGAAAATCCTAAATAATAATGTCTAATTCGAACCATTAAATTTTAAAATATATTTTTAAAAATCAGAACGAAGCAATAATAATATTTAAAACCCAAAAAGTTGAGGGTCTGGTATTCGCACACTCGCTAGCTTCGGTACCTAACGATAGTGAGGTACCAACAGCTAGTAATATTATAAAATACAACAATATAAATTTAATTTATGGTTTTTAAATTTGAAAACGCATTATGAATTATATTTTATGACTAATAAATATAGAATTCTTTCGGTTGATATGTCCAAATTGTATAAATTATTAATTTATTTTGGAATAAGCTAAATTAGAATCTAACAATTTTGGACATTCCTCTGCTCGTACTTGGTCATCCCGAGCAAACTTCTAATTAAGTGGTAGTCCAGTCAAATAAGGGTTTAACCTCGGAATGAAAGATAACAAGCTGAAATTTTGCACAGACCTTTGTTTTGGCGTTCTAAAGATAGGGTGCAAAGTCTCATAAGATATCGTTTCTGCTAATCAAGATATTAAAGGTCAAAGGTCATAAAAATCGTTTTTTTGCAAATATCTCGCCTCCTTTGCGTTGCATGTCATTAGATGTTTTACAAAACTTATAGAAAATAAAATTTTCTACAAGTTTGTTGTAAATTATTTCTTCGTACGGTTAATGGTTTTCGAGATATAGCGCGGGGAGTGGGAAGCGCGCATCCGTTTATAGGATAACGCTATGTGAACTACGGAGCCAGAGCTACCTGCACATTTTTCCACAGTTTCATAGGAAACATCGCAGATAGTTATCTGCTGAATGAACCCATCTAAAGCATTATAACTTTCAATCTCCATATCTTCAAAAATCATCATCGATAATGCAAAAATTAATAGCGTATGGCCTCTGATACTTCTTGCAAAAGCGTGACCATCCAACATTTTGTCGACAGAATTCGAAGCATAAATTGTACTGAGAGCTTCCTTGATTCCGCTTCCATTTATTATATACCCTATGCATCCAATAAAAGACATAAGCATATGAACGTCTGAGTTAGCATCTGAAGCTGCTACGATTTCACGTGCTGTTATGTACAACGGCTGATCAAAAGTTATTAAGCGTGTTCTTTGTTCATGTTTCTTGGCAGTGTTTGTAGTACACTGTAATGTGTTGTAAATTGTGTCCATATTACTCGCAGGATGATGAATAAAAGTAAGAAACAGAATCCGAGAAGTTACAAAGTTCTCATTATTTTTGTAAGTTGTTCAATAAATCCATTCCACCCTGGCAACGGTGAGATATTTTTCCACTTTCCGTACATCCACAACAAATCAACTACATTAAATATTTGTTCGGTTAGTTCTTCTACATCATTAAAATTTCGAACTTGAATCTCTTGCTCAATCCGGGTACGACATGATTTTCATACACTAGAAGGGTTATATGTGAAAGTGCTGCTAACTCCTTTGCACTTGGTTTTGTTGTAAATTTCTTTATGCGGTCATCGGATATAACTTCAGATTTTGAAGTTATTATTTTTATCATTCCCATTATATGAACAGTATTATAGCCATCAAGAGTATAAATATTTTTCTGCATTATCCGCTGCATACTGTACTAAGGCACTTGACTCTGATGGTTGATTACGAGGCTGTGGGTGATAAACAGCTGAAATTTAACATTTTACAGTATCACTATATGAAGCGAAAAAACCTAAACTTGACAAAACATCCAAAAGTCTTTATGGATGTTTGGCCTATCTGTATTTCTTCTATGAAGAAATACAGATAGGCCTATTAATAACTGCGAAGAAAAGGACCGTTTTCGTATGGAAGTCATTATAGCATGACTTATAGCTGTGTATTTCGTTTCAAAATGCCCCGTCTTTCCTTTTCTGTTCTTTATAATAACTTCTTGCAGAAAATGTAATAAAGTTTTCGGAATTTCTACAATAATATTTTACTCGGGGGCGTATAGGACTTGGTCTCAACAACAGAAGATCGAATATCTTCTCTAATAATCGCCGCAGAAGCTTCCACTACGCGCAAGTGTTTTTCTTCCGAAGTGCTTTTTCTATTTTCATACCAAGCTATGGATAAAATTCAAGCTTGAGCATCGGGAAAAGAAAAAATAAGGAATGATCCAATCTTCGTTGTAATTATAATGTCAGGTAAATATTTTTCTCTTAATTTGGAAATGATCTTCTTATCATCTGGTACATACTCCGTAAGGACATCATTCAACTCTTTTAATTTTTTCGCTCAAATTTCTAG
The DNA here is from genome assembly GCF_051122295.1 of Plectrocnemia conspersa. Taxonomy (NCBI): domain Eukaryota; kingdom Metazoa; phylum Arthropoda; class Insecta; order Trichoptera; family Polycentropodidae; genus Plectrocnemia; species Plectrocnemia conspersa. The sequence continues at coordinate 14,645,204 of NW_028277166.1, read as the reverse complement.
TCGAGCAATATTTCATTCATAATTCCTAATAATACAATAAAAAAAGTAATAAAATTATGGTTCAAACGACTTGCCGAGACCACTTTTTTCACGATTGCTTACTTTTTCAAAGCTTATACCAAGTTAAGCAGGTAGAAATACTCGCTGGATTCTATAAACGGATGTACGCCTCCCACTCTTCGCGCTATATCTCAAAAACGGTTAAGGATACAAAACAAATAATATAACCAAACTTGTAGAAAATTTTATGCTTTACAAGTTTTGTAAAGCATCTAATGACGTGCGACGCATAAAATGCGAGATATTTGCAAAAAAACAAATTTTGTGACCTTTGACCTTTGATATCTTGATTAGCAGACACGATATTTTATGAGACTTTTCACCCTGTCCTTAGAACATCAATACGAAAGTCTGTGCAAAATTTCAGCTTGTTATCTTACATTCCGAGGTTTAGCCTTTATTTCGCCTTATTTGACTGGACTATGGGTCATATAAATGTATCACAAGATCCTCGGCGCCTCTGAATAACTCAAAATTGGTCAATCCAAAATTTCTGAATGAGCGAACTTGTGCGAATCAAACTCATAATTATGCGCACCACGCAAGAAATTCGAGCCAGTTTCATCATTTAGACGAACTTTTGCCTTAAAATGATCGATTTCGCTAATTTATATCGGCAGTTTATATTCATGGTCAAATCGATGTGCCTAAATGGCAAGCCATAATACTAAGTCGGTAGACCTAGATTGAGGTGAATGGGTAGCACCAGTGACAAACAAAATTATGTATTAATATTATAATATCAACAGAGTGCTTTGCCTTATTGATTTTCGTTAAAGTTTCTTTTAACTTTCCACTTTAATACGAGCTTTTGATTGACATTGGCAATGCGGCAAAATAACAAAGGAATAAGATAGTTTGGTTCAACTCATCATGAACCTGAACAAAACTTTTAGGGTAGCTTATTATTTTGTTCAATAAGTCGGAAAGTAAAAATACAAAGTCTAAAATATATTTAAGAATTAATTTAGAATGCTCCTTTATATAATTTTAGATCATAATGTATTAGGCAAGCCAGAAACGAGTTTCGAATATAGCTTCTGGCACCCTCGTCTCGCTCGTCTTTGCTGCTGTAACTTTGTGGCGTCTCTCACCACGTCCCTGCCTCTGTGACAAAGAGTAACATCTTTTATAATGCTGGTTCAAGACAATTCTGGCGAATCGCAGATGAGTAAATTTACGAGCCAATTGCATCACTTTCTAGACACACCCACGAAATGTGTTTACACTTTAAAATATAAACGGTTCAGATAGTTACTCTGATGATCGGTAGTCAAAGTTTAGAAGAACAATAGTATTATGCGCAGGATAACAAGTATTGTTAATTACATTGTTGTGAAAAATTATGTGTGTGGTGCTACTTTTGGGAAGTGTTTGTATTGCAAAGTATTGCTAATTGTCTATGTCATTCCGTGTAAATATTCGATTTTTTAAATATCTTTTTTAGATTAAGTAATACTAATACTATAATATCACAGATTGTTAATTTTAACATCTAGTATATATGTGTAAAAAATAAACACAATGCTCTAGAAATTTGTAGTAAAATATTTTGTAAGAAAAATATCGCTGAAATATTCCATTTAATAAAACGAACAAGATGATAGAATTTGAAATAATAAAAGTATATTATCTTAGAATCATCTTAGATTTTTCCCAGAAAACAAACCTAACTAAACAATAACATTGTCGTAATTAATTCGTTCAAAATAAAACAAAAACAATAACATATAATGTTAAAAGTTACAGCTAATGCTTGTTTTATTGATTATTTTAGTAAAATAGAAGTTAATTTTAAGATCTGATCAGCACTACTTTAGAGACATTTACAGGAACTAGTTTTTTTTAATGAGCTCGTATTCTATGACTTCTATAAATACAGCAAACAATTTTCTAAATTAAATCTTATGAAGTACCAAACTTACTGAGTACTGTCATGTGTTATTATGTACTTGATTTCTAATACGTTTTTTTGTGAAATAATTACCGTAGATCCATATATTTCTTAAAACGGAAACAAGGACTTTTTGTGAAGCTGTGTATTTTATTAGGATTCGTTTCTGCTAATCAGAGCTCGTTTCGGCTACTAATTTTTATTAATGTTTATCTGAATTAGGCTGTTTTATGCACTTGATGTAGATTAAATATTTTTCTAAGAAAAAAATATAATCATGGTAAAATAAATTTGTGAAGATATATTCAATACGACAGAGAAAACCGTAAAATTAATCTCATTATAAGCAGGAAAGGGATATTTAAAAAAAATAGATAATATAATCCATTTTATTTATTTTATCAAAATTATTAATTTTTATTTGTTTTGTATCAAATTAATAAAAAAAAGGATTAACATTGAAATGTATAAAATCAACAAAATGTCTTCGTGTTGTTTAGGAACTTATAAATTATATTTTTAATTGACCTTATAAAATGGGTTTAATTAAACGCTAATGGAAAACAGATTTACAAAATATTTTATTAACCTGCATTGTTTTATGTGTGGCTTGTCATTGTCATCTTATGGCAAAGATGTGACGGTTAGAATGTAAGAAAAACCGGTATTGAGTGAAGATACATTACCTTTTGATGTTATAAACTACATTGTTGATTTCAGTACAAAAATTTATTTTATTATAATTATAACTGGTTTGACTTATATATAAAATATTTTTTTTCTATTATATATATGTTTTGTATGATTTATACTAAAATATAAAAATTTCAAAAGTTACTGTACAAATTCGTAAAAAGGTTTTTTAACTTTTATTTTATAATACAGGTCATAAACAGTTAAATTTACTTCCATAATCATAAACTTATTAATAAATTAATGTAATAACTAAGGTTGAGTATTATTAAATGTATAAGGTTAAACTGTCTAAAATAAAGAGATTAAAATTTTATTTAAAAGTTACTGGGTGATTTATATTATACATAATAATCACACAGTTATTTATTATTTTATAAATTTTAGTACCAAGCAATAAAAATATATAAAAAAATACTGTGTCTGGAGTATTGCAATTAGTAATTATTATATAATAATAATTTTGATTGATTAGGTTTTCATAGATTTTCCTAATCTCATGAATGAATATCGTGATGATTATTTAAAATTGATCTAGGTTGTACATATGAGGTATTAATTTTTTTTTAATAGTGAGCTATTTAGTTCATAGAGAATATCTTGTATGTAATAAAAAATATATTTATGGTATAACTCACACAGTAAATAATGTATTAAAAATTTAGTTACTATAAAGAAAAAGGGAAAGAGAATAAAGAATAAATATATTTTTAGTATAAGCTATTGTTAACAATCTAATATAATATTTGAATAAAATTTCATGCATTAATAACAATATGAAAAACCCAGAAGATATGAAAAGGAAGCTTTATTGAAAGCTTCAAAATTTGATATCAAATGTATATATTTTTATTTTCTATGCGTCGTTAATGTAATTAAAAAATATCTTTAGCTTTTTAGTATTATAAAAGATACACGTTTAAGTAAAAATTTCTATAGATAACATAATAGGGCCATTAATGGAAATTAAATTGGAACCCACAAAAAGTTTCTTTACTTATCAACTTTACTGCATTGTATATCTTATAAGTTACGACCTACATAGCTTAATTCAATTAATCACCTCGATATTCATCCATAAGATTAAGAAAACAAAGAAAAGTTAATTTGATCAGGATTTTGACTAATTATAATTATTAAATCTGGAAATAGTATTCCACAATCAAACAATACTCAAATAATAATTTTATAGTGTTCTGAAATTTTATAGTCTTTATTTTAATAAATATTATCATTTACAAGCTAGCTACTCATCAGCGAGTCACCTGTTGATTCACTTCACACTCCATTGTCTCACCAATGAAGAATTCATATTTTTAATATGCAAAGATTATTTTGTTAACAGCATTTATCTGTGATTCTATTTTTTTTTTCAAAAAAAGATACTGACTGATCTTGGTATCGCTATAGCAGCAGAACGCTTGCGAGTCAATAAGCCCGGATCTTCTCGTACAGACTCGTTAACTTGCACAACATTTTATTCGCTTCTCGTGATTTGTGGCAGTCCGATTTTTTTATTATTTAGCCTTAAACCAGTCTCCGTGAATTAATTTAAAAAACAATGAGAATAGTTGTTTTTGTAAAACTGTTTTACGCGAAACGCGCGTTGTTCCCCCCGCGAAGTAACCCATTGCGACTAAATTTCCAAGAATCAAATTCCCGCGCGCTGTCGCGCCCCTCCTTTGCGCTCATTGTCGCTCAAAATCGATTTAAATAGTACAAAAATTTATAGCTCACCATGTATGTAAAATATTTCCACTGTTTTAAATGAAATATTTATTACTCATTAAAACGTACTAGTAAGGTATATTATCACTAATTATTATCAAAATAACTTTTTAAAAAGCTCATAATAACCAAAGTGGAACTTTTGGTGCGAAAAAAATATTCTGTGGATAGCCCGCATACATTTTTGCAAGCTGCCGATCTCTACTTGGTGTATTTTTTTTTCTGAATATTACTGTAGTTCTTAAATTACCAAAGCAAATATAAGGTCGATTAGAGTAGTTGAGAAAATCGTAAATAATAATACTTTCGACTCTATTATAAGCTTCCATAAAATCAATCTAGAGTCATAGAAAAAAATCCTCTTAGTAATGATTTGCTTTTTTCTTAGTAATGTATTTGAAATAGCGTACAGTTTTAAAATATTATTTAAAACTATATAATATCTTCTTAGGGTTTATCTTATAGATACTAATTGGTTTAAGATTTTGGTGTACATAAATAAAAAATACATACAAAATGTATATTTATTCATTTTAAAATATTTTCGAATTATCCTAATACAGTATTTAATGAATAGAAATGCTTCAAATTTTGGTAATTTAGATTAAAAACTAAGTCAAAAATAATATAAAATTTCACAATGTCAAGATATCTATAAAGAACAGTTTATGTCCACATTATCCAAGTTTTGATGCAGCATGCGGGTGTTTTATAGGTCCGATGGCCAATTATTCGTGCGCGGTCGTCTTTGTTCAGTTCGCTCAAGCCAGGCCTAGAGAGAAGTAGCGGATAGACATAAAAGTTTATTTATTGCTTCATCGTATGTCGTCGATAAGTCATAGACTGTCTGGACTGACGCGTCATTTGCAATCTGGTCTGTCCCTTTTGCGTTGGCTATATGAAGCTATATATCTTTTATAACTTAGTTTCATCGGGAGGCTTTTTTGCAAACCGTTGCTAGCTAGCATTGCGTTAAACTTAATAATGGGGAACGCGTGGTTCTCAAACTGCGATTTAGAATTTGAATTTTTAGAATAGAATTTTTATTCCAAAAAATCTCAAGGACGGATGTGCTAATATTATTAATTATTAATGCAATTGCTTGGTCAGGGGATCTCTCTTTCGTCGTTATTCTTACTAACATTTGAGTTGGTGTATAAATTAATTTATTCGAAATAGTCGTTAAAATGACTTTTAAATTTAATTTACATGTGGTTGAAAATATAAAAAAAATAAATGTATGTTGCAATTAAGATATTTTTTATTTTTTAGCAACTGAACAATGAAAATTATTTGTTTTCGCTACCGATAAAAATTAAAATATAAATATATAATACAATAATATTTTAAATTAAATGTTATTTATTTTTGAGGCAAAACCCTTGCATAAAAAATATATCTAAGAAACAGAATATGCCTTAGAAAATACATATATGGACGTATGTTTTATGTTATATTTGTTTTTTGAAATATTAAAAGTTTTATTCTTGCAATAAAAAAATTGGAATACAAAAATAAATTAGTCCTATCGTTAAAATTAAAATTGCTACCTTATTAACTTATCTACAATCATTTGACTTTTTATCAATAATTAAATATTCACTATCTTGCTTTTAAACTAGTTCTTCCCCTAATAAAATTAGTTTCCAGATTTTCTAAAAATCTTTAACAATATGAGAAATATATTTTAAGTTTTCCCGAGTCATCGTAGAATCTATGCAACTTTTGAATAAAATAAATTGGGCAAGAAATACTTAGACATTCAGTATTTGTCTCCAAAATTTGAGAGCCTCTGATCTATTAATTTTAATACGAATCGCTTATAGCAAAAACTATTTATGTACAGGTCAAAAATAAAAAAAGTCCTTAAAAAACTTTTTTTAATTAGAAAAAAGCCATAAAAATACTAGATAATTTGTTTGTATTAAATTGTATTATATATATTTTATACTGCGACGAAATAAAAAAAATATATAATTTAATGTACAAAATTTGAAGCAATTTTTTTTTCACACGTCCATTAAGGCGTTTAAACTACTCGTTAGTCATTCATACTGGATTAATTTTAGATGCAAATACAGTGAAGAAAATTCGATTAGAATTGATAATGTATACATAATATATACAAAGCTGAAAGGCAAGCCAAGCCTTTGATCAATGAGAATTTAATCATATATTATGTTTAATAAAATGTATATTAAAAGCTGAATCGCGAAATACTTGTAGTATGTGGTCATATGTTATATTAATAAATATTTGTAAAAGCCTTTATTGCAGTATACATTTATTTGACGTTCTTCGTTTTTTAAAAAAATATTTTTTCTCTTCGAATGAATACTTTGTATATGTATACAATAAATTTTATACATTTAGAATGTACCTGAAAATGTTTAAACTTATGACAAAATCTACAAAAATATAAACGTAAATATATATTTTTATTCGATGCAGTCGAATTTAATTTTTTTTCGCTTGACAGCTATCAATTTTCAATCGTTTCTCTAGGGACTCATGTTCGCAAATTCACAGAAAGAGGATAAAAATCTGCAGTATTGGTTTTCTACAAGCCATTGTTTCACTCTAGAAAATTTATGTTTTCTGTTGCCTTTCGTCTGAACCCTCAAATATTTTATTTTATTTCGCTCGACAAACAAACTTGTCGGGTCACGTTTAAAAATGATTGACTTAAATTTTCAACGCTGAAAATTTTCAGCCAAAGTTTGCTCGGAAACTAATCGAAGATTGATGAAGTAATTAATATTATTTTATAATGAAATAATTTAATTAGCAAACTGCTCTAATTATATTTTTTTAAATATCCATACATAAGTTTGTATGATATATTAACATTTTAATTAACGTTAACGTAACTTATTATATATACTTATTGCTTTTTTTATGTGTCCAGAGAGCAAAAATGTTTATTTATAGGGTATAAAATAAATTAATGTATTAATCTATTATATATTATTCTGATAAATCCATATTTAAACTTTTTATCTCATATCTAATAGATAATTTTACCTTTACAATAATATGAAATACGAATATTAATGTGTTGTAAATAGCGTAGCGTAACAATGTTCGATACCTAATAATAGTGTCAAAGTTTTCATGACATTTTCAATAAACCAAAATTATTAATAAATCAGAATGAACTGCGAAATTATTTTGTATATTAAATTCATATTATATATAGTTCACAATTAATAAAAAAATATTGTATTTGTCTGATATTTATGATTTATTAATCAAATTAAAATATTTGAACCAACTATAAATTACTTTATAAACACCACTTGGGCTTTATTATTTGATGTAAAAAACAGCCCTTTCCAATATATGTATTTTTTTGAAAGCGAGACCCTTTGATTTAAAAAAATATCATTTAATTTTAAGATTTTTCTGGAGGAAATGTAACTACATATTCATATATGTAGGACATAAAAATCATTATTAAATGGGCGTTCCTCTTTCTTTTTTATAAAATCGGGAACAGAACTTTAAAGTAAATTTATAGCATAAAATTTATAATATATATATGTTATTTTAGTTCCTGTAACGAATTTTCCAAATTCGCGTGTCGAATATTTTCCCTGTCATTTTTAACATGGGCTATTGAAATAATATCAAAAATGTACACAATATATTTTTTTACATCAAAACAAGAACAATGTACCAACTATTTTTCACGTGCGCGTGAATCGGTGACTCTTAATTGTTTTTTTACAGAACCGCAGGGTTCTGTAATACATATTTCAGGAAATGCTGCAATAAATTGTAATTGATTAAACGATATTGAACGATACATTTAAAAATAATTAAATATTGCCAGAATGCATTTTTTTCTAGCAATCCTATTTTTAGTTTCAATTGACTATAATTTATAATTCGTCCTGTTCTCGTCGTGATAATAAATATGTCACAAAGACACTCGCTCAATGTGACAGATATTGTATTGGAGATGATTGCTTCTTGTGTGGTCAATTCATTCCATTATTATATCATCAAAACACCTTAACGTAAAAATATCGTCTAGGATCTTAATGTTACAGATATAAATACTTTCTAAAAAAATGTTGATAAGATGATGAGAGATTAGGGAACAATATAAAATAAAATACTTTACCCATTTATTTCTGAGATTGAGAAAAATAAATTGTTGCAACAAAACCGTTCATTCTAAGTAAAACGAATATTTTGTAGTTTGTTAATTTTTTTAATATATCAATGTGCTTTGGAAACAGTAATAACATTCTTAAAAATAATTGTGAATTTACTATTTGAATTTTCTATGGGAGCCAAATATGTAATTTACTAATATTTTTTTTATATTTTGAACAAATTTATAGAAATTAAAATCATTAGTTTATTTTTTATATTTAGTAATCATAAGTAAAAATATCGAATGTATATCCGTGTGCATTAGAGCCTAATAGTAGGGGTGTACACCCAAACATCTCTTTCTCAATTATGAATAATGATGAATTGGATAGCTGTTGAACTGACTGTGTTAACGCAAATATATTATAGACATTAACTTTATTAAAATAAATATGTCATGTTTTAACAACATGTGAAAGAAATAAGTAAGGCGTAAATTTATTTACCAAAAAAATAGGAAAATATATCAAACATGCTTTATTTAAAAAAATAAAAAATGTTTTCATATTTAATCTTTGACAAGAAAACTGTAGTTTATGCCAAAACTTTGGTTGAATAATTTTGTAATTTTTCTGTTTTTTTTTGATGAATTTAAAACTAACTAACTTAACGAAATAATGTGCATTCTTCTGCAAAAATACAAAAAAAAAACATTACATTACAAAATGATTCAACTAAAGTTTTGGCATTATTAGTTTTCATCTTAAAAATTAAATATAAAATTGTATAAAGTAATAAATCATTATGCTAACAATAAAATATTTATTTAATTTGTAAATTCTAAAAATATAGAGAAATTTACAAATGCGCAATTAACATGTTTTAGGAAAGGAAATATTGTATTATAATTGACATATTTCTATAATATTTTTTAATTTATAAATAATTTTTCATTAAAACTATGAATATATTTAAAAATAGAACCTGCTATACTATACATAAAATTTTAAAAATGAGCAAATTCTATAGATGAATAACCATTCACATGATTAATATTTTTTAGCTTATTTTTCGTCGGTTTGCCATACATTTTTGAACACACATCTATATCATTTTAAGAAACACAAAATATTTTTTTTATAAAAAATGTATTTACAACTATTCTTATCGAGTTTACGATCCGGCTAAACTCACAATTGTTGCTATCCCTGACACCTGGTGAAAAAAAGAGAAGCTTTTCGAAAGCACTCGGTAGCGTGTGATAAACGATTTATATTTTTTTTAGAAAGGTTTTATCATGCTTTCTCGCTGGAAAGCCGTTTCAAAGTGGTTTTGAGAAATGTCTTTATGTATAATTAATCTTTTAAATATTAAGGTAAATTATTAAATTTTAATTTACAGTTGTATTAAAAAATTTTTTAACAAAAAAATAAATTAAATATGAAAATTTATCATATCAAATTAAATGCAAGGGCATACAATCTAGAATTAGAAATCAAGATACTAAGTAAAACGTAAATAAGGACATTTTTACAGAAGGTGATGAAACTTCGTTTAAATCATTAAACATTATGGCCAATATTTATATGCCATTTGCTACGCCCGAATAATTTTATTATTCAGGTTTTCTTATTCATTTGCGTAAAATACAAAAAAAATTAAATCTTATTAATGTATTGGCAATCTATAAAAATACACAAACCATGCATCCTAAATTGTTGAAATAAACCCATTTACCATACTTCAAAGCCACTCGCATCAAACATACGGCATACTCGACACTTGCACCTGATTTATATATGTATATATTGAAATACATACATATGTATGTTAATTGTGTAATATAAATATATACCAAGTATCTTACTGGCTGACAGAGACATAAACAATTTGTTATAATCTTCTCGAAAGTAGGACCACACACACTGTATATTCAATACAATAATGGAAGAGAGATTTTATGAGAAAATAATTGCTATAATAATTGGGAATATAACGTAGATTACTTTATAGTACATCCAACCCGAGAGATTAATCATCCATAAGTACTGTCCAAAAAACTACTCTATGTTTGGAAAGGACGCGTGTTTCTACCCTGCGCACAGGATTATTGTTATGACTCTTTAGTTATTGATCGCTTGAGTAGTGATCTTGACCGTTTTAATTCAGGAGACGTGTCCAAGACACGATGCAATTGGATCCCAAACATTCTCATCTGCGATTCGCCAGAGCTATCTCGAACCAGAATTATAAAATATATCAAACATGCTCACAAAAGGAATAGACGCAGAAGAAAGACGGCAAGGAAGCTTCAAAGTCACACTCATTAGGCCTCAAAATTCAATACACAACAATACTCTGCATGTCTATGTAACATTTATGTGTAATTTACGTGCCACGGAATATTTGTATATGTATTTTTTATTATTAAATATAATATCTAATAAAAATATTTTTGATTAAAACAAATAACATTAACTGAAAATTGCTCTCTATGATATTCTGGTTTCAGTTAAATTTCTAAAATAAATTTTGAACTACATTGTAAAATCTTGTTATTTAATTTGAATTAAAAACAATTAATTTTTTTTATATCAATTACGGCATTTTTTGCAAACGAGAATTGCTCGCAATAAAACAAATGGGTCATATGCTCATAAAATATTTTAAGATCGCTTAATTATCAATTTTCGCCCAATAAAAATGATAAACGACACACGTACTACATACAGAAATTATGTAAGAGGATCGTTTTTTTCTCTGTCATACGCGAATTTCATTCACACCTCGAGCGCATCGTTGCGGTTTCTGGCATTCCGTGTGTCGCGTGTGTCTTAATTTTTTTTGTATGCATTTGTATGAGTGTGTACGTGCCTTTAAGTGAGTGTATGTGTGCGTGTTCCGTAGCGAATCATTCGACAGTTGCTCGCCGGAGCGGACGGTCGGGAACACGGAGAAATTTCGCGCGCGAACTTCGAACAGTTGCGAAACTATTTCGAAAAAATAGAACTTTAATTCAAAGTGTTTTGAAAAAAATTGAGCAGTGAACTTTTTAGTAAAACTATGAGCTGTTTATATGTAGATAATATTTGTAAATATATTTATCTGAAAATATTTTTTTTATGATTTTTAAAATAAGGTAACTAAACATTGTCTTAATTTTATCACTATAGACTTTGACATTTTACGAATTATTACGTTGTTAATTTATAAATTTATATATAATAATAACTATTGTAAAAATACGTTGAAATAATCAAAATCTGAGTTTCAGGGTTTCTTTAATGTTTTTTTGAATATTACGTATATTATTTAGTAAATTAAAAGTTATTGCTTACTTTGAATAAAAATTATTTATGTATGTTTTTTTCGATTTTTTGCTTTACATTATGTAAAATTATCTACTTTAATAAATACTAAGCAAAAATATTTTTTTATGTGTAATTTAGAAAAGACAGAAAAAATATATTAAATTGTAATACCTTATTTAAATTAGTGTTTATTAATACAATAAACTATATTTTATTGCATAAATAACATAAATTTGGAATTGTCTTTTTTTGTACATATATTATATAATATTAAAAATCTGAATAATTTTTTTTAAATTAGTTTGAATATCGTTTTTACAATAATTTTTTTATTTTTTATATATCGTCTAAAATATATATTGAATAAAGTTATTCTAAAGTGACATTTATTTAAAATAGAAAATTTCCCTTATTTACTTTGTATATTGTAATAATACATTTTATTCGAATTACCCATATAAAATTTTGTCGATTACATTTTCTATATAATTTGATTAATTTAATAAGTTAAATTAATATGTTATTTTTAACTGTTTTATTTTGATTATTTAAAATTAGTATTTACTATGAATTTATAATTTTTTATTGTCGTAATACATTTTTTTTCACATATTGAATTGCATTTTCCATAATATTTAATTTAGTACATTTAAAATTCGAACATTTTCCCGTTAATAATTAGTCTTTTATGTATTACTTTATTTTTTGTAGTATCTAATTTCAATATATTTTTAATTAAACCATTTAAATACCAATATTTTTTTTAAGTAATACAGTTTGTTAACAGAAACCAAGATTATAGATATTAGTTAAATATAATAAATATATTAGTATATATGTTGTATTTACATATATGTATGATATATAATAAAATTAATATAAAATTCAATGATAAAGTATATTTTAATCAAAAAATATTTTTAATCGGATTGAAATATTTTTTATGCCATTTAAATATTTGACTAAAATTAATTTGAAGCTTTATATATATATATAATATATATATATATATATATATATATATATATATATATATATATATATATATATATATATATATATATATATATATATATATATATATATATATATATATATATATATATATATATATATATATATATATATATATATATATATATATATATGTATATATATATATATATATATATATATATATATATATATATATATATATATATATATATATATATATATATATAAAAACACTTCTGATTATAAAATACAACAAGATTTTAGTTATTTGTTTAATTATAAGTTAGTATTGTAGTACAAAATGATAAGGTATATTGAAATTAATTAAATAAGATAAATAAATGCCATTTCTTCAATGCTTAATGATAATAAATGATGTACTGACCTAATAAAATCATTTTAGCGATTGCATTGAAATGCCACATAAATATACATTATTAAAAAAACAAAAATTTTGAATTTATATATTAAAATATTATTTGTATATTTAATAATATTTATATTTAAACAGCTTTTGTTTTTACGTGATATAGTGAACATAATATTAATCATTCTACGGTAAAAAAACACGCAATACCGTTAACGTGCTAACTTTAAACCGAGAATAAAGGACACACTAATAACTAAGGTATGTCTAATTTATATTTATTTAAATAAGTATGTCATTTATGGTTTAGAAAAGTGCCACTAAAAATCTTAAACATACATGCTTCGCATACGAAAATATTTTTTCTGACAGAGAAAAGAATAAGATTCGTTTGTATTGAGTTACTATTCATAAACGGTTGACGCTCGATTTAGTATACTGATTTAGCTGTCGTACTTTCCCGGCGCAAATGGCTTGTGATTTTTCAGCTTTTTCTAACTAAAATGACATTATTATAGTATATCAATGTACGTAACATGCGCGTGATATATGAAAGCAAACCCGATTAGGACACTGTTAGTGGATAAAAACCTTCTGGCTTATCTTTTTCCCGTTGTGGGTGTATAAAATCCCATTTCCGTACACATATTAATGCCTACTACAATATATAATACGAGATAATAAGGAAACTGTATTAACTTAGCAGAATGCTACCTTATAAACAATTTTAAAATTACAAAAATGTATTTTTTAAGATTAAATTTTGTGTTGTGTAATTCAGTTTTCATGTTCTTTTATGGTTCATATAATTTAAAGTTAAGATACATTATTAAATTAAAATTATAAATTTAATATATGATATTATTTTGTGGGTTTAGTTAGTTGTTAAAATATTTATGTATGAGATTTAATCAAAAGTTCATTACAACAATAGCGCATGTAACTTTATGTATATCAAAATATTTAATGCACAATGTTCATAAAATACATAGTTTATATTAATTTCATAGTGAGATTAATATTGATATAATTTTGTTTAATATATGCAGAGTCATAGAATGGAGATGTAAACACCATTATTAGGTATACAAAAATAAAATAATGAGCCCTTGAGATTCTCACTCTAATAATAGTTTGTTATTGATCAACTTTTGTCTTCTGAGGAAACATGTTCATATTAATAATTAGCTATAATTAGCAAAGGTTTGATATACATATATATTGAATATGTAAACGATATTTTGTCAAGATAAAACTATAATAAATTATTGTTATATTTATTATAACATTCATAAAATAAATCATTTTTTAATCATTATACAAAATTTATATAGTATAAGGGTAGATAATTTAAATATTTATATTATTCATTTTAGGGTATATTGGTTTAAAATAAAATTTTATAAAAATAACTTATTCATATTTTTTCATATCAAACAGAAATATTTATATACCACGATTTGGTTACATAATATATGCATTAGGTAATCTCAAAATAAATGTCGTTTTTTTAATAAAACAATATATGTTTTTTTTTTATTTTATTGTTTAAAATATAATTTCTTTCTAAATATATAACATTCTCACACCTCAAGGTCAATTGTTTGATTTCATTAGCATTAAATGTTTTGATTCGTCTGCATTTTGATTTATTTTAGTCTGGGGAGTGTTGTATCGTTAAAAATAAATGATGGTTGGGTTAAAACCTTCAAGCCACGTACTTTGATTTTATCGTGAGTCAATTTTTCCACATGGTGACGCGCATTTTCGTATACTATTTGACTTATTTTGACAAATGCAGGCCTATTTGTACTTGTAAAATAGTTTTTGTTTGGCCAGGTTTAATAATTTCATAATGCGCAATTATACTGCAATCCCATCATATACACAAAATATTTTTGTAGCGTGAGCCTGAGCTTCAAAGTAGACTTCTACGACAATTGTTGTTGTACAACACTGATTTATCATCTCCTGTTATAAAATGATCGTGAAAAGGCGACCCAGCTTCAAGATTCACAAGCTCTAGTAAAGTGCGGATACGTGCCGAATTGTTTATTTCGCTAAATTCGTGTTTAACCCATAGACTTTGTCTCCAAGCCTTCCCAATCTTCTTAATGTGTTTATGTACAATTAAATCAAAATGGTTTAGTTTTTCAATCAGATGATTGATAGTTTAAATAGAATTTGCTTCCATTTCTGCAGCTAAAACATCATCGTCTATTTTTTTCTGGCTAAATTGACTAAACCATCTTTTAAATTTATGGATATCTACAGATAATAAATTACATATCACTTTAAAAATATTTTTAGTATAATAATACACTAAGAGAAAATCTACATATCGATTTATTTTTATTGATTTTTTTATTTACATATTCTACACCGTATGTTTTAGTCATATATTAAATAAATAATTTAGTAAATATATAAGAAACACTTTTTATTATAATGTAAGCCACATTAATATTATTCTGTAAAATTAGTTACGTAGACTAACCTCAGTGATCGGTCAAAATTATAATTAAAATAATGATTAATTACTTTCTCCCAGACACAATAGAAACTGAAAAACGGCAGGATTAATGTAAGATTTAAACTATCGACTCTTAATACTTTTTAACAGACTTATGTATATAACTGATCTGAATATAATTTATTGTTAAACTTTAATTAAAACACTTTGTTTTTAAATTAACATTCTCTTTTGATTAATATATTTAATAACTATACCTATTTTTTATTAAAAGTTGATAATTTGATACTGAATTCAATACATTTTAACATTTATGTATGTTTTAGACATTATTATAATAGGATTTATTTTATTCTATATCACGAAATTATTTTTTAATTGGTTTGCGAAGAATCTATACTAAGCAAATATACACTTTTTTACTCAACATGTATGTACTATAATATTAATTTGCTTATATGTATATAAATAATTATATATAAGCAAATGGAATTAGGCTTATATATAATTAATTCTAAATTAAGTTTCGTTTGCTAAAATTCAATATATATACATATTACATTTGTTTCAATCTTAAAGTCATATCTTACAGACATTTTAAAAATCTTTTTTGCCCCACGTTGATTTAACACCCGTTAAAAAGTGTGAATTTATAATAAAGGTTTTTATCTTTCATTTGCACGAGAAAATTTAGAAGAGTAACGGTACAATTATCTTTTATACGCTATATTACGGCTGTATTTCTATTACAAATAGGATTAAAAAATAAATACTGTAATATAAAGTATTCAATTTGGGTTTCCGAACACCCCCCCCTATGAAATTGTCCTAATTTTCTGTTCGAAGGGGGAGGGGTGTTGATTTTGATGATAAAAAGATTATGGTATTTTCTTAATTTTTTTGTTGGTAGTAATCTTTGAATTCTGGACCTCGAATGCGAAGAGAGAAGCGGCGGCTTTTGCGATCTTCGCTGGTTTTGAGTTGAACCAACCTACTCTTGGTTGTAGTCGAAGCAAAAAAGCTTAGATATGATGCCTTGAATTCCGAAGTGTGAATGCCAGTAATGGCAGAGAAAATTTCTTAGAGAAAGTCCTCATACAAGTGTCTGAAAGGAAGTGATTCTTTGTTGCCCGCTTTTCCGTAGTTATATTCATGACCCCTCCATAACGATTTGTAGTCTCTTCCTTTTTCGGTAAAATGAGCAATTTCAAAAAAATATTTTTTTAAAGAAATTTTAATTAAGAAATTGTTAAAAGGTTTCTTACAGTGGTGTCATATTTTAACGAGGAAACCAATTTTTACCTAAACAGTTAAAATACCTTATCACACGACTAACAGCATAAGTTAATCACTTCTACTGTTTTTTAATAGTAAATTAAAAAATAATACTATTCATTTTCTGTTAATCTTAATATCAATTGAGAAAAATTAAAAAAGCTTTTAAATGAGTGAAATTTAAAATAACGATGAATTAAAAATGTTATAAACTAAATAACTACTTAAATATATTTGGTATTTTCAGCCACTGAGAAAGAAAAATATTGGTCCAAATCAGTTAAATCTCTTATTATAGAAATTGCAAAGAAAAAATAAGTTGAATAAATTTATTCATCATATACAGGGAAACTAAATTAATTTATTAAACATACAAATGTTTAGTTATTAAATCTAGAAGAAAAAATCTTTCTATTTTTATTTGACAATAAATAAATATTTTAGAATTTTTTGTTATACTAAAAATATTTAAGAGGTTCCATTTTATAGTATAAAATACAGAAAAGTTTAGTGAATGAATCAACTATAAAACGGTAATATATTAAATTAATAAAAGATTAATAATAAAGATCACAACAGTTTAGACACAAAAAATAAAAAAAAAACACATGCTATTTATCTTCAAATTTATTTGTGTCTAGGGGTGCTGGTCTCTGAACGAGTCGTCCCTGAACATAAAGAATGGCTCGCCTTTTGAAATTAATTGACTTTTTCACAAGAAAATCCTTTTAAGATATATTTTATTCATGACAAATGTCCGAGTGCATTTTCACGCAATCACATCGTATAAAAAAGAGGTATGCCAAGATTCACCTGCTCTCAGATTGGATTCTTGCCGTCTTATAAAATGAATCTCGAGATCGTCACCTGTCAATTGACAGCTCCCTCTTTTTGCCTCTCTGTACAGTCGTTAAATAAAAATCTATCGGTTGTAACCGTCGACTCGTTTGATGAGAGCTTAAACGCCGCTCTGGAAAAATGATTATGAATTCCGTACGCGTATCGGACATCACCGGCACTTATAATATGTGAAGAAATGCGTTGCTCTTTTTTATCAATCACATACATTACGGATTGTGTATGTATGCAATTGGAATAGTGGTTGGTGTTTCCTCTAGTCGTGATTTACGCCGAGCAGAGAGGATTTTCTAGATGAAAAATAGTTTTGATTCGTTACGTTCGCCGCTTTGGCAATGCAATATATTGCACACTTATCCGCTCCCATACGCAATTTGCGCTAGCACATACAGCTTTTATGTAAGATATGGACATATTAAATTAAATAATTTACAGGGTCCCCCATAATAACTTAATGGAATCATAATTGCATTACTATCTTTCAGATCGATAACCTTTAACAGCAAATTATTCTGAATTATAATAATATCAAGTATCGTACAAATTAAAAATCAATGAGGACGAGATATTCTAAGAAAACAAGTTCATTTGAATTTAAAGTAAAATAAATTTATTTGCCATATATATTAATATATAGTTAAGTAGTAACTTTAGAAGCTGCTCATACATAATCTAGAGAAGCGTATCTCAAAGATTTCAAGCCCTGATTTAAATTGTACTTGTGCATTTAAATTGTTTAAACATTTGAAAGATGACCGCTTAAACCAGAAGTTCGTTGTTTAAAAATAACATTATTAAAATAATGAGATGCATACTTAAAATCAGTCGATCATGAGCGTCTGAAGTCCTGCGAACCGAGCCCACGGATCTAGCAGCCGTCAAAAATACGCTCTTACAACGTACGGGGTACATCTCAAAGCTCAACCCATTACTTTTTCTCTCATCATTACTTTACTCACGCCTAACCTCCAGGATACGCATAATTTAATCTTTTATAAAAATAAAAACAGTCTTCAAAAACCTATATCCATATATATATATATTCCAATGGCATCGCTGAATGTTCTGCCAACAAAAACTTTTATAACGTTGCAATATGTGCGTTAAAATAAACTGTGTAAAGGCATTAAAGTAAAAGGAGATTACATTAAATGAATTTCAAACATATTAAAATAAAGGTAATTTCACAGTGGGAGCTAAAGTCGGATTGGAAGTATAGTAGAAGTGAAACTGAAAGCTAGATTCGGAGTGGAAATGGAAGTGGGCGTGGTTTTTTGTGTACTGTAAATTCTAAGTTCTTTCAATAGTTGGAATTTCAAGAGTTGTGAAGACCAATTAAATATCGTTGTACAACTCTTGTCATCTTATTTACCATATGCTGTTATGCTGTTTAAATAATACATTCAAAGATTCCTAAATTATTTACTTAAAAAATAATACATGTATATCAATTTGTTAAATTTATTTGATAAAATTAGATTGATATAGTATTTATAAATTAAAGGGCTGAAAAAATATGATTTTTTTTATATTATGTGAAACAATGTGAAAACAATTCTAATGAAATAATTCTGACCATATTTTAAATACTGTCACCTTTCTGGCAAAAAACATGTTGAAGTAGCATTTTTTTTAATACAATATGCATGAAGAAAATGCGAAAATAAAATAAAATATACTTTATCACGGGTGCAGTTATTAAATATATATGTAAATAGCGCTAATGTATAATTTACTTTTCGCATATTATTCGAAAACTATGCAATTTAGTTTACTTTAAATTATGCAGTGTAAACATGCATTATCGAATTAGTTCTGAGTTCATGTCAACAACTAAAGTAAACATGCATTCCATTTAAAAAATGTTAGTTTTAATCAACGCTTCGATTGATAGTTTGTGATTTAAGTAAATACAATATTAACATTTAAAATATAGAAAAGCTGTTTTTATATAGTTCAATACTATTGTATAGTACATTATGTAATAAGGTAAAGTTAAGAAGCTTACTTTCGATGAAGAGTACATAGATTTATGGCTTAAAACGTACTTTTATTAATAGGTTTTTACTTTATTACATTACACTTTTACACACTTATATTTTAATCACTTCCCTTTCATTGTTAGCACATACTTGACTTTGAGATAATTCCTCGAAATTTGTCGACACTGGCGAATAATCTATTATTACCCAAGGCCTTGTATTAGACGAGCGAGATAGATTCGTAGTTTTAATTAATTTTATATAATAAAAAATCTGACTTTTTTCATTACTGTATCTAGTAGAGAAATACAATTAACTTCGAAAAAATATATTTGCTTTTCCTGATTGATGAGTTATCTAATCAAAATAGAAGCAAATCTCATAAATATCCAATATTATTAACGCTTTGTTTTGCGCAAAAGCTTTACCACAAATTCGTATACATACATATAGAATATAAATATTAACAAAGACGATGATAAAATATTGTTTATTTTATGCTTTGTTAAAGTTTAGACTTCTGGTTTATTATTAATTAAATTTTATAATTAATAATAAACCAGAAATCTAAAGATATATACTCGTATATATATACATATGTATATTTTCCATTTTCATATTACGTTTTTTGTTCAACTCAAATCCAATTTGTAAAAAAATCAATCGCAACGATCTGCTATATTGCGATCGTGACCCTTTTTTCGAAATACACACCCCGACTACCTCAGGATTTCTAGGTTTAATGAGTTTCTTAGAATTGAAGTAAAAAGCGTAATAAAAAATACTTGCTTAAACTATTTTCTTCATTTATCCTGTTCAGTTCAAACAAGGCTCTTGTAAAATTGAATTGGTAAAATGTAAAACTTTATATATTAAAGAATAAAGTTAATGTTTATTTTTATAAAAAAACATGAACTAATGTTATTAAATAGTTGAAACCTAATTATAGAAAAGTGTATTATCTTGAACTTTTTTACTAGTCAGCACAAAAACATTTTTTTAAATATTTTTGACAGCCTGTCCTCAATCCGGAGTCCTTTGATGTTTGTGAGATTGTTCCTCTTTGCTGTCACTCTCACTCCCATTCCCCCCTGCTTTGCCATTTTCACTACCTTTGATTAATTATGTGGGTCATGACTTTGGCACGAAGATTTTTTTATAATAGATAAATTTTATGGCTAATGTAATACCATGTTTTATAACACTTGGCATTATATCTATGTACTGATTATTATGAAAAAATAACTTAATCATTTAAAACTGTTTTTATTTGATTTGCTACTTTATCAAAAATTGTTCCCGGCCATATATGTTTTATAAAATGGCTGTTTTAACAATTCTTTATGTTTTTAAAATAAATTATAAAATAAACATTACAAGTTAGGTTTTATTGTAACTTACTGGCAACTTCCGTTAACAAATCATAAAACATACTTGGCGATAAGATGCGTAGTTACTTAGTAAAACAGGTTTAAATATCCAAAAACACGCTATTTATGTAAGAGGTTTTAAACATCATATAAACAGAAAAAATATAATTATGCAAAGAACTTAAAATGTTGCCAAATAAGAGGGAAATAATGTTTAAAAAAATTTCATTTTGACATTTTGTAAAAACAGCCAAAAAAAGATAAAAAGTATCATACGAATATTTCTGAACTGTAAAAGTAATACATTATATAGATAAAAAACTACGCGTTCTAGATACAGTTTTATTACTAAAAATATATTTTAAATTAACATGAAATTACGTGAACTGTCTATTAAAATATTTTTATATTATTATTAAACTTTAAGCTACTTAAAACCCTTAAAGTATGTTTATTTATTCAGAAATAAACAGTAAGAATATTGTTAAGACCGAACTGTCTTTATATCGTAAATTGTCCAGGTTGGACACGTGTCAGTTAAGTAACGACAAATCTGCGTAGCTAGGTATATTAAAGGTAAAAATAAATAGATGTTTAGACATTTGTCAATCTAGCTATTTATTAATAATAAATATACTATATATGCATGATCTAACTTAATCTTAAACATGAGATTAGGAACAACAAATCTTTGATGATCAATCGGATTTTTTTGGATTTTTTTATAATGAGTTAAGAAAAAAAAACTACAAATATTTATTTTAATTTTAATGATTTAAAATATAATTTATTTCTAAACTTTTTCCTACTTCTCGGTTATTTTTTTAAATTCCATTACTATTATATTTTGGAGGCTTTGATGAAAAATATTCTAATAGCCCCACTTTCACATCGTATGCATTTTAAATTTAGAAAGTGTTGCATAGCTCGAAATAAATGGTGGTCAGAAGGAGCAAGATCTAAATCATAATTTGCATGGGATTTTAAAACTTTCCAGCCAAATTCCTTGAGAGTCAATTTCGCTACCAAGTGCAGTGTTTTTTTTAAGTTATATATATAATAATATAATATAATTATTGTTTGGCCAAGTTTCAGAGTTTCGTAATGCACAATCTCTTTGCAATCTCACCATACACACAAAATAACTTCCAGTGCTTCGAGGTAAATTTTGCTACTAAACCTTTGTATAATCACTGTCTTATATGACGATTAATGTGTCTATGCACTGTTAAATTTGACCGGTTTAGTTTCTCTGTCAGCTGATGAATAGTTTGAGTAGGATTTGCTTTCATTTCTGCAGCCAGGACATCATCGTTTATCTTTGCTGGTCTATATTTTTAAATAAATCAATAACCTACTAATTCTCATTTTTTATAAATATTTCTATAACATGTATTTGGTAAAAATTGTTCGTGAATTATAACTCAAATATATCAAAATACGTACTTATATTTCAACGGCCAAAGCACAACTGACTTTTGAATTATCATAAAAATCACTGATTCCGGTTGCACAGAAACAATTGAATTAGATAAACATTAGGTTTTGTATTGAATTTTTAATAATCGCATACGACTTGATTCGCTGGTCTTTCGATCTATCGTACAAAAGGCGCCGCAGTGTAATCAACATATAATACATAAGTGATTCATAAAATTAAGACGAGCCATATAAATTTCTTACCCGGATTTTATTTATTTCTGTCGTCGTTTACATGTAATAATACATAAAACAAAAGTTTTCCGAAGACGGTGTTTTCGTTTACATAGAACAAAAGGAACAGGAGATAATTCCATTCGTGTTCGGGTACCCAACTTCCCAAAGGTAAAATTGGACACTACAAAGTGGCTGCTCAAAATCCTATCTGCGTCCCCCAATCTAAGATTTTAACGAAAATTTAGGAAAAGTTCGTGATTACGCCTCGCCGTTTCATAACCACGAAACGGGTTGAACGAAAAAATAGGTACCTAGTATATACCTGAATTATATTATATAGTCCAAGGATATTACATTTCACGCAAAAATATGACTGGAATTATATATTATATAAAATAAAAAAAAATTGCGGAAGCATATTGGCCTTCATATAATGAAATCAATTTTAGTAATCTTCGCTTAAATTTTTTCGACAAAGATACGAAATCGAAAGAATTATCCGTTGCGCAAATACGACGAGATTTAATCTATTTTTGTGGTTCAAATCGGACCCTATAATAAATCTGAGAAAATATAGCCTTGCTCTATCACGTCCTAGATCAAGGTCAGACTTGAAAAGTCGGATGAATCTCTCGAATCTCACAATGTTACCATTAATTATTTTTATTATACAAAACCGATTGTAATAAATGCAATTTTATTACGTTTCAGATTCACATGTCACTAGGAGATAAAGTAACGGGTAAGTTTTTATACTATACATAATAAAATTAGCGGATGTTTATTTATATAGTTCAAAGCAATTTCATGTATTATTAATCAAATATTCATTTTATAATAATTATTCACTATTTAATTATACGTGCTTTTAGTTAAAGCACAGACATTCCGTAATCAAAGGCCTTTATTCAATTCGAAATTAATTTATCGAAGATGGGCTTGTCTCAAATGGAATAATTGTATCCGTATCTGATATACGTATGATAATGAACCTTTGCTTTGGTTTCTACAATAATAAAACTTAATATATACTATTATTTCAAAATATAAATATATTAAATCTGTGCTTATTAAAAGGGATCATATTGGATTGTTCCATAAGTTTTTGCGTACAAAAACGTATAACATTTTGTAAAATAACACTAATTTCACTATTCTTTCAGTGTTGGTTAACAGTAGTCGTATCAATAATGCTATTACGTAACAGAATATTTTTTTCGATATTTTCAATCCTAAATTAACAATCGCAGTAGAGATAAAAAAATCTAAGTTAACTAATATAATATGCTATATGAGTTTCAAGTTGATCATAATGCAACAATAGCAGTTATAAACATCTGTACTACAATGGACAGGTATGTCATTAAATTTTAAAAGTGTTAAATATGGTTCTAAAAATTTCATTAATGGACACATTCGCTTAAAAGCGATTTTATTAGGAACTCCTTTCTCAAACATCGCTTCAAACGACTATTATCTATTTAGATCTCTGAAACAGTTTTTAATTGTAAAACATATTTTACATGTATTATTATAAAAAACTACTTTCGAATCAGATTGTAGGAAAAGATCAAGAATATATTATTTGGTATAAGTATTACACGTTTTAATTTTTAACCCATTTAATCCGCACCTTGAAAAAACAAAGACTTATGAGGCAACCTGATATATCCTATAATATCATAATAAATGTATTTGCAATTATGTACTAAATATAACTAAGACAGTTCTTTGAATAGTGTGAAAGCACTATATTAAAATTTTCTGGAACTCTAATAATAAATTGTAACTTATAAATTATAGTAAAATGAATATTAAAAATAATAATATCTTCGTATATTATGTTATTTAAATAGGACACTGTTAAGAGGACAGAAAGAGAGAGAGAGAGAGAAAGAGATAATATATATATGGTTTATTTATTATAAAATATTTCAGGTGTTACAAACTACTGAATAAACATTTTGGTTCAACAGCTGTTATTTGTTCGTCGCTGTGTATTTAAATTTTTAACAACTTATTTATTTTATGATATGTGCGAAATTAAAATTTTTTAAGCAATATTCGCTATAGTGTACGACTCTAAATTATAATATCGAACTGATGTTTTGAAAATCCTACTTTATAATATTATTATACAAATTAAAAAAATATTAAATGTAAAAATTATGTAGGCTAAAGATTTTTTTCAACTGCATAATTTTTCTGATAAAACATATTTTAAGTGTCATGAATGTGGCAAACTAG
Organism: Plectrocnemia conspersa; assembly: GCF_051122295.1. Classification (NCBI taxonomy): domain Eukaryota; kingdom Metazoa; phylum Arthropoda; class Insecta; order Trichoptera; family Polycentropodidae; genus Plectrocnemia; species Plectrocnemia conspersa. The sequence goes on along the minus strand of NW_028277166.1, from coordinate 14,620,190 downwards.
TCACATTTACTTACTTTTTAGTTAAATGCAAAAAATATTAAGTATATCAAACAGTAGCGTCATAAAAACATCCATAGGGAAGCGTTTTTTATTTAATTTATTCACAGAACCCTTTTATATTTTGAAAAACATAACATAGCACATTAAATATTTTTAGTATAGCATTTATAAAAACTACAGGTGAAATTTTTTTGTGTTTCAATTTCAAGTACACTCTAAAATTGAAATATTATTTTTCCAGTGGGATTTTACTTATATGTGTTTGATCTATCTTTAAAAATTCAATTGCTTCGGTATTATTTATTTTTCAATTATTCTTTACTCAACCGCCCAAATTTATCATGATTTAAAATATTTTTTCTGTGTTGCAAAATTATTGAATTGATTTAAAAATATCATTAAATATATTATTAGTAAATATTTTTTTGTCACAGATTTTTTTTATATTGAAATTAGAGTTATTTGTATTAAAATGTACACGGCAGTTATCCTACTTAAAGTCGTCAAGTGTGCCCTGGAGGTGATGCTTAACAGAAGACGAAGTCAGTGATGATTTTGTGAGCTAGCCGTATCCCCACCACGTATGTTGGTAGAGGTTATAAAATCGCGACGCACGTTTTAAAGGCTACGGTATACATACACCAGAAAAAATAATTCCATCCGAGTTGTCTTTTTCGTATATTAAATGTAAATTTGCGTACCCCATTTTGGAGACAACTATTCTAGATGATTTTTTATCCCGCTTTTAACGCGATGCGTGCCACGTGCTTTCTAATATTAATTTTGTGTGTACCTACATATAAAATATCGAAATAGCATAAATAAGTTTGATAAATTTCAAAAACGTAATAGCGTACGACTTAAGGCTATAGGCTAGCCGGTGTAAATCGATATACAATAATCAGATAAAGTGTAGCAAAAATAATTGTGACACAGATGGCTAACGAATTTTAAAACAAATGCAAAAGTCATAAGCGAAATTCCTTATTTAATTCCTAGCAAAACTTTTGTTAATTAATATTGGTGAATTTCTGAATTAAATAAATTTAGCCAAAATAAAACATATTTCACAATATAAAAAAATGTTCATACAGTGAATATAAAATCGGCAAACCTATTAACGATTTACGTTATTACAAGAGTCTTGACCTTAAGTGTCATCACGACCATTTTTAAGAAAACCATTCAGGAGATTGTACGACCGAAATTCATATTAATAACCGGACAATCACAGAAATGGCCGCGAGTAATACACGTTGCGTAATGCTGTCATAAAAAGGGCGTCAGTCGTGTGGAAGGAGAACCAAAAGAAAAAGAAAGGCGGAACAGAATTGTGACCGTGAAATGAAAATGAGAAAAATAATGAAACGAAGCGCAATTTGGACTTCCGCGCACGTTTAGGGGGTGAAAATCCCTAAGCCGTGATTTTAACTAACGGAGCAACCCTTACGGGGGGCGTGGGCAGAGCAATATCTCTCGCCGTCTCTAATTCGGATTATGCAAATTTCATACCGAATTGAATGAAACGTATCTTACGTAGGTTGTGTGTGAAAAAATATGCCATTACTTACTCGTCGTCTGGCGGTATTCACGAGCGCACTTGGCAATGACATCCGAAATGCGTAACCACATGCGTAAAAGCGTATATGTAAGCAGGGATTAAGAGGCGAGGATGTTGATGAAGACGAATTCAAAGTTTCGTAAAAAAATATTCAGAAGAAAAAAAATCTGCTTGTTTAGCTTAAAAAAACTGTGTTAAGAACTTGCAACATAATATAGATTTTAGTCACTAGATACAGCATGTATCTTATTTTTAAATATTTTTTGATTAATTATTTTTTTTTCTTCTAAAATAGTTATTTAATATCTTATTATACTAATATTGTATTTTAAAAATATAAAAAATCTGTCATGCATGTTTTGTTAAAATAAATTTTATCAATTATACGACTGAAAAGCGCTAATATTTTTTTTTCATTTATAAAAAAACAACATTCGCTAGATTTTTCTTTGGTAAATCAAATACTTAAATCTTTGTCACAAAATGTAAAGTTTTTAATTGTAATCAAAGCAAAATAATGCATATTATGTAGCGGGAAAAATTAAAAATCGTATTAAGTAAAAAAAATTATACAGCGATGGTGCAAATTGGTTAACTTAACTTTTGTATAAATTTTCTTAATGATATGGCAATTTACTCTTTTCATATGTATGCTATGAAAAATAGGCATTCAAAATCTCAAAGCTCTCATAAAAAATTTAACTCCATTGTTGCATGAAAGCAAAACTCAAATAATAGGATATTGAAAAGAACAAGATAAATTGAAAATATTATATTATTATCAAAATCACTTATAAATTCAGGTATAATTGATCTAATACTAGGACATACATCAATAATATAGATAATAATAGCAATCTTCTTGACATATAAGTATTAATATCAATTTTAAGTTATGGTGAAAAATAAATTATTTTATTTATGTCCTTATTTTGTATATGTTTGATTTAAATAATAGGTTTCAGGATTTGTTAGATTCTTTCTGTATCTTTATGAAAAAGTAAGTTATTAAAAAACGATTTTTCTAATGTAGATTACTAATTGAGCTTAGATGCAAAAGTGGTTCATTTAAAATTATAATATAATTCGTGTTATATATAATTATAAATTAATCGAAAGCGTTTAATTTTAAACTTTTCGTTTCGGGCCGAAAAATTTAAGTGAATTTGTGTTGAAATTCGATTCACGTTCCATTGTAGTATTTTTTCCGCACAATAAAGAATATATTATGCAAGGAAATTATGGTAAGTCCTTATTCGACTTGAAAAGTGAGCCTTTTATTTTCTCAAAAATCATTCGTTGAATTTTAAACGCTTTAATACGTTAACATATATCATATACTAACATAACTATAAGGCGATCAAAAGTTTACGCTAAAATTCAATTATTTCAATAGGTATTTCTTTTTTATTTGAGCATTAGATAAAATATCTTTAATTTGTCAAAATCACTTTTGACGTTTTAGCAGGCAGGGCTTTATGGTAGCTTTTAACAAAAGCTCCCTAGCTCTCGCTTTGGATTGCGTAGTTTAAAACAAATTAGCGCCGAAAGCTCTAGGCATATTATGCTCCAATTTTAATTTTTCCAGGAATAATATATAATACTCTATGTATTTTTACTTTATTAAATTTGATTTCAAAAAATCTTTTCATAGTATTTTTTGTACAATATTTTAAGAGATATTGAAATATTAATAATGAATGGAAGATGAGATATGAATATTGATAATGCAAGTTAATGTATTATTTTAATTTTAAAAGCATTTTTAAAAGATACTTATTTTAAAAACCTTAAAAATTTACATCTTTTAGTCGTACCTTAAATTTAATTCCCATATTTCCTTAGACCTTCTTCGGCCTCATTAATGAAAAATCTATGTACATCAGATAGGAATGTTTTATTTTTGTTTTGATATTTTTATTATTCTACGTGAAATTTTTATTAGCAAGTCCCGCAAAAATACATTTTGTAGTTTGCTGCTCTAAAACAGTATCCCACTGGCTGGTCGGTTATCTTTATACTCATTGATTATTTGTGCCATAGAACCCGTTCATGCGTTAATTTATTTTTGTTCTTCTTGTAGCGAAGGTCGTTCAGGAGTGCAGGTCTGCTGGTGACTCTCAGTCTCCGACTGTCGATCTTTCTGGCTGTCTTCCTCTCTGACCTTCTGTCTCTCCTTATCAGAGTCTGGGCTTACATACTTTAGGAGTTAAAGGCTTGCTGGCCAATCGCATATGTGCAGCGATCTTCCAGTCAATCGCTGCAGTCGCTTCGTAGAACGGCGAAATACGTCCACGCCTTTAGAAAGCGACGTTTGCTAGTCCAAGATCATATTGCATTTTTTGGGAACGATATCCATGACTGTTTCGTAACAAAGTGATTCTTTTAACGACGGAGAATATGAACTGTCAACTCGTGTTCTGTGCGGTCCCCAAATACTTTTACGCCATTATGTTATCTATCTCCATCATTTTTGGTCACAATCATGACACATGTCACAATAACCCTTTCAAACATCTGTGTGTCGTCACTACAAATAGATATCTTTATTTAATGCACACATTCTTTTAACCCTTTTGATGCTACAGACGTCAGTTGACGTCAACATAAGACGTTCCACCAGTGCTATGGACGTCTACTGACGTCAAACGCTTATGATACTTATGGGAGTCATATTTAAAAATAACTGTAGAAAATATATTGCCATCCCTAGAGAAAAGTAAAAAAAAATTAAATATAAGATTTGGGCTTTATATATTGGTTCTTATTTTAGACTTGTCACTCGCATACAAACTCCCACGTATGAAAAAACTTCCAGATCGAGAGAAATTGCCGAATTTTTTATCACTTCACCTCAATGAATAAATTTAATTTTAATCACATATTTTTGCAATAAATTTATTGATTCAGCCCGCATGCGTTTTTCCTTAGTGGTGACCGTTGTTTTTGCGTTTCTGTTTTTTCTATAGTTTTCGAATGTTATTTTTGTGTGTAGTCTTTTATTACAGTGTTTATTTTTAATTGTTTTAACTTATAAGGACGGAACAGTATAGTCCGTAACGTCTCTGAGGTTACGGGTTCGAGCCCCCGGCAGCGCACTCAAATTTTTATTTTATAAAAATGTGCTATTATTTAAAAAAAAATATATGATTTCAGAAAATATGTCGCAAAGGTAGCTAATTTTAATATATTTTTATAGCATTGAAAGCTCATACCTAATATTTGTTCAATAAATTATATAACGATGTTAAAAAATACATAAAATGCCTTTTTTGTCATGAGGCCCGGAAGCATTGTTTTCCCAAGACCCGGGATCGTTTTTCGATTAAATTTATTTCTATTCAATTTTTATTAAAAAATTAAATAGTTTTTATGACGGTGAATTATTATTTGCATATTTCTATATATTTCTAAATATGTATTTATTGTTTATTATTTACTTTGTTCGCAAGTGTATCGAGATTTAATTTTTATTATCATCATATAATATGTAAAAGCACAGTCCCCGGAACTTTTATTGCCCGATAGGAGATGAAAAAATCCTAACTTTTTCACTAAAATTTTATTGCTTATTCATTTTCCTGTCCATTGTGTTTTTCATTCGATGCGACGGCGGTCGTGGATGTCACAAATATCGCATAACTCAGCCGACCTTGAGAGTTCCTATCGGAACCGACGATAAGGATGTCCGAAAGTCAAAACACCCATAAAGCGTCTGAATTATTCAATATCTGAAATTTAATTTGCAACTTGATATTTTTTCTAAGGGTGCGGTTAAACCGTCTCGTTTTCGGCAGTAAAAGGCACCCTAAACTCGTTGCCCCATTTATAGTATATTTTTGTGACTTGGTAATGCTTTTAAGAAAAAAGGCACTCTTTTTGTGTGTAAGTGCGAAACGCCGCCGCGAGACTTCCATCATTCATAATTATGTCAATTGTCAATGGGGAATATGGTTGAGATTGAAAGGACTGATGGAACGATGGTGGTATTGAAAGACGAACTGCGAAAAAAAAGTGACTGCAATATTTTGAGCGTGAAATTTTGCAGCAACGTAATTGCACTTCAGGCGATGTAAAGAGCACGCTTGTTTCTTTGTGTATTGATTTTTAACTTGGAAAGTGTGTCGAAATAAATAATCACGACTGATATGAAAAGGCTGAAAAATTTTTTTTTTTTTAAAATTAAATCGGTATTTAAGAATACAATTTAATATATTTATTGTAATTCTGCCCAATGCGTAAGAACGTAGTAAACACAAATAAATGCACATTCAAAGATGCGAATATTAGTGGGGCTATGATGATGCTTTGAAATATATATTTTTTATGATTACATAAGAGTATGAAATATTAACATCACGAATGTTTTATGTAATTATTCCTCGAAACTTTTTATGTTCGTTATCTCGTATTTAAGCTAAACTTTGTTCTAAACCAACTTTTGCATATTATTGACTGGCTTAATTGATTAGTAGTATTAATACGTTTTGTTAAATATTAAGCCAAAAGACTTATATCAAAATCTGGGATTTAGTGACATATTTTTTTATTTGATTATATTATATAATATTATTTATTATAATAGTTTACTATAAATAATTGCCACTTTGCAGCTGGGGCTGGTTTTTACTACAAATAAAATTTCAAATCTGTTGCAATCTAATCTTACGCTATCCAATTTATAAGTAATGATATATTGTGCTAACTTAAAGTGGATCTTCAGTATCCTTAATCCAGTAATTTTTAATTTGCACTACGTATTCGTATCTAATTTTGTATTATATTTATGAGAAACCTTGGTTCCATCAAAACGTAACAAAATTGCTTCTTAATATCAGTTTTATGATATTATAAAGCAGACATTTTTATGTTGCCATCTCTAGACTCTCGCCAATAAATTACAATGTTTATTAAAACCGTAACAAAGGCAACGAACACAAGGTGTCTACGACCCATTCAAAATAAACATTGCGAATTTGAAAACATGCTTGTCTATTAATACAGACAAGCGTTTCGAAATTGGTGCGAAAATAAACACATACTAGAGCAACAACAACATGGGGAACGAGAGAAAAGGGAAATAAAATAATATATCAACAGACCTTGATAAATGCAATCTGAGGCATGGTAGATAGCCAAACTGTCGGGAGAGAGAGGCCCTACTATTTATTTTTTCACCCTTAAATGCTACATCACCCCGTTTAGCTTATTATAAAACATATACAGCGGCTTTATCATGTTGAAACGTTTTCCCTGTTTTATTTTTTTATACACGATTCGCTCTTGCTCTTTCTCCATATAAACGGACGTAATATAATATAACATAACAAGATATATTATTAAATTATGATACGAAAGTCATTTTACTGTTAAAATATCAATATTAAAGTCTTATTTTTTTAGATATTTTTATGATTATTAGTAATATAATATTATTTAAAATAATTAAATTATATCGACATTTTTTACAGTACGAGTCCACATACAGTTTGTATCATTATTGAAATATATGCACATAGCATTGTCTGTGTGTGAAGGATACAGTCATTTTCCAAAGTCGAGCGGAAACCTGGATTCCAAACTGGACTAAGATTAACGTGGAGAGAGAAGCGGCTGCTTCTCCGTCACAAATCTCAGCATTGCTCCACAAATTTTAGGTTCATATAAACTCTCGTGCGTCGAGAATCTCAGATGTAAATGATTGCTGCTATATTATCAAAAGCGAGTTTCGAATAGATGCTGTGTATCAACTTTTATACACTTGGTATTTTTTCTTATTAAAACTATTTTTTTGTGTTGTGTGTTAAACAAGCTTCGATGCGGTAATTTATCGTCTCAAATGAATCCCTAATATGCTGTTTATAAATATTTTTTTTATTTATTTATTTATATTAAAACATATAAAGTAGAAATTTCTAGTATTTTAAGCAAATTATTTACTAAAATAATAGCTTATTATATATAAAAAATAAGCAGATATACATTAAAATATCGTATATCATTCAAATACTAGTTCACCATATAGTATATTTCACGATTAATAAGAATTATAAGAATTATAGTTACTCAAATTAAGTACACAGTGGTTGTTTGTTGTAATATAATTAACGCATTCAAAATCAAAAAAATATTTGGGAAAACAACTGTATGGTAACCACAGAACAAAGAATATAGCAGTAGTTAACAAAAGTTTGTATATTAGAGCTATATGTTGCAGTGAGTGAAATATATGTTCACTATGAGACTATCATTAAGTGATTTTACTATTAGGGGGAGTTAAAAAATATTATTTTTGCAATAAAAATATATTATTAAATTACAGTGAAATTCAGTTTTTGTGAATGTGAAATTATTATTATTATTATATATTTAAAAATTAAATAAAATATACTGCCATTTTAAACATTATTTAAAACTATACATTTTTGTGGCATTTTTAGGACCCCATAATAAATAAATATAGAATACATAAACTTTAATAAATAACGGAATTATTTTGAGTTTATTATTTGAAAATGTTTGAAGAAAATTTTACGCTTTTATTTTTTGCTGTCTCCCTGGAGCTAGCGCCACTCATTGTAACAGTTTGATTGATCTATGGCGCTTTTAACGCGTAATATATTTTTATTAAATTAAAATATTAGCTTAAAGAATAAGGCAGTGACAAAAATGACAATATTTTTTTAAATGGAAAATATTTTTAATATTATCATTTTTATACTTAAATGAAATTTTAAATATCATCATTAATAAACGTGTTAATGCTGATTTTAATTTTAAATTTATTTTATTTGTTAATCAAGTTAATTAATAATACTGTTACTCGTCATACGTAGCTAAAAAAATACAGAAATACTCTCATCATATAAAAATATTACTTTGCTAGTCAGATTAGACAGATTGGCGCCGCCACATCAGTGTTACTAAAGTGCCACTTAGTTTGCTGCTAAATAAATCGGCCCCCACACTACAATATCAAAAAATATTGTTTGATAATCGTATTTATTATTGATTACAGGAAAAATAAAAAGTAATAAATTAAATTTTATCATTTAAAAAACACAACAATGAATGTTTATTATATGAACATAAACTATCGATAGTGAAAGAGAAGCTTATTTAAAGCTCATTTTAATGTGTATTAGAAATTCTCTCAGCTTTGAGTGAATCTCCAATACATAATAAAATGATATTTAATAAGTTAGCAATGCCTTATTTATATATAAAAAATATGTTATCTAGAGAACGTAATTTTGTTAAGAACAACTCAATTCCACATTTAAAATTTCAATATAAAAATTAAAAAACAATAATGCATACATATGTATAATATTTTTAATGATTCTACTCAGAAAGATACGAGATCTAGTTCAAGCATTTTTTCATGAATTAATGTGGTCTCATCTGTGGTAAAATATTGATAGATTCAGCGGTAGCAAATAATGCATATATAACAATAGAGCAGTGCTTTTAAAAATAATATGCATAAATTCAATTATAATTTTCATGATTTTTTAAATATACAAAGGGAAAAAATAGAACATGTAAACGGTATGAATGTTGTAGTAATAATCCATAGATGAATGTATGCATTTAAAGATCGCCAACGGCTTTAGATCGGTAGCCAAGGGCAAATTGAGTTTAGGTCTCTTTTCACACTCAATAAAATGCGATTTATTTTTATAGGCACTTATAGAAGATAAAGTGTGTGTGTTATTCATACTGATTCCACTCGGAGATGATTCCTAGATGCAGTACGTGATCTCGGAGATCGTAGTTGGAAACAGAATTAACAATTATTGCGGTCTGACGTTTTTTCTTTGTGCACTCGTTCGTTTTTTGTCAGACGAGCAATTTGCTCGTTTTCCTGCTTAAATTATTCGTTTCAGCAAAAAAGAAGTATTTTTATTGGTTGGAGTTATTTATTTAATATCATATATAATATAATTTTAGTGTTATTTTATTAACTTTGTAGTAAACATTTATTTTTGTTTCATAGCACTATGAAAAGTTTATAATATAAATTTCATATATTTTAATTCAGTGTACTTTATATGATATTATTAAAGTTAGTACTTTTGACGTTTTCTCAATTAACTGTATGTTTATTATCATAATTCAAAAGAGAAAATTCTCAATAAGAAACAGTTTGGTAATCATAAGCTTTATATATTTACTATCAGTAACATAATGCATATTTAAAAAAAAAACTTTAATAAATGGCATTTTACTTGTTACAGCTTTACAGTAAAGAAATGTTTTAATTAAAATCAAAAACTATTATTAAAACGAAACAGTTTATCTGAAATAAATTAACATAAGAGATCAATGGTATTTTCAAAGCGTTTAGTGTTTGAGAATAATATTAAAAGGTACAATGATCTTCGGAACTGTTTTAACTTATTCGATTCTGAAGTATCATAGATTGAATTTGAAAATAGGCTAAAACAGTTAAATCAAAGCATTAAATACAGCGTTTCAGTAAATGAAATTTGAGATTTTGTTGATAGACATAAAAAAAACATAAAAGGATTTTTAAATGTATTTTGAGAGATAAAATAATGTTGAATTTTATTACTGTTAATTTCTTTAAAGCTGTAAGATGGTTCAATTCACTGAATAGCATAAATTATATTATCTACCTATAGAACCAACAAATATTTAATAACAAGTAATGTAATAAAAATATCTACATAAAAAAATATGCTATTCCGTGAATTAGCTCTTGGTGAAGACAGATACATTATCTGGTAAAAGAAAAACAAGTAAGATACCTTGGCAAAATTCAAGCCAAAATGAAAAAATATTAGTTAACAAATTGTATCACGATAGACTTATACCGATTTATCTCGTGTCTGGAAGATCAGAATTAGTGATTATTTTATAATTATAATTCCGATTGATCACTACAGTTATTTTTTTTTATAGATTTTCCCAATCTCATATTGTGTTAAATAATCAAAATAAAATCGAGTTAGTTTGATTTGTAAGCTGTAATAATAGTTTATAATTAATAAAATATATATCACTGATTTCAGCCTAAAAGCTCATTAATTACATAGTAGTTGTTGATTGTTTTTATCTCACTGTGACGCATTAGGCTAACGCCTGTCATATCGAAACAGTAGACTTACAACAAATAAATAATAGTTAGAATGCTTTTTTAATATAATGTGTTTGTCCTAAGAATGTATTAACAGATACGCAAATAACGCTATTCGTATGCGTTTATGATGGAGGAGACTTAGCGAAGATTTAAAAGTGTAAATATATTTGTTTATTTCCGTAGCCTCTCTTATAAGAATTTTTGGTTCTCAGTTAAAGCTTGAATTGGATGTTAATACCTTTATTTTTTTATTCCCCGTCGAAGTTATTTTTTCTATTAGCAATAAGAATTAAAAAAAAACGTATTATGACCGATGAAATAGAACGACTGACTTGTGAATTGTAAATCATCATAATCGGTACATTTTTATAAATAAATAGCTGATACAACAATATAATTAAAAGTATTGTATTGTACAGCTTAAAAAAAACATTATTTGCAGCGTTGAAAGTAAATAATTAACGTTTACATACGCTAGACAAATATTTTAATGTTTTTATGGATACTATAGGTTTTTTTATAAAAAATATTGTCTATTATATTATAGATAAAAATGTTTATTTAGATACCTTTGAATATAGACGTAATTTAATTTCCTGAAATATTTTTTATAAAAAAATTGCATTTTCACAGCGGCCGATGCTTGATAAAAGGGTGAAATTGGTTTATCCTGCGTAAAAAACTGTAATAATAAATTTGCACTATATTCACATTTAGAGCATTTTATATATTCTCTTTCATCTTTAAACATTTTATATATATATGTATGTATGTACATATAAATACGGGCTCTAATGAGAAAAGATCGATCAAGGGCAGAACGCGTCTCTGAAGATGAATCGTTCTGCTGACACTTTATGCAAACTACACAGTAGATTAACCGTTAGTTTAGAATGAGTATACATTCAACGTCCTCAATATGGTGACACATGTCACTCTGGGAGGCTATTCTCCAAGTGTATACTCTATTAAACTGATAATAGTTAATAATGGCCACTCGGAGCTATGGCTGGGCCTAAGGCAAAAACAATTTCGAGCGGATGGGCGAACTGGCTACTGGATTACTACACATGCAAGCTACAATACCACAGCATAATGGTATTATATGGTATGGCATTCACTAGGATAGTTTCGTCTACGGCGAACCACTCAAAGGGGGGTATAATTAACACACTTGCTAGACTTAGTACTTGTATAACCGCAGCAAAAGCCATATTTGTGCTCTACGTGTGAGATAGGCTCAGTTTGCCAACAAAGGTGGATAGTATATATTCCATGTCCGTTTCGGCGTTTATGAAACTTGCCGCGAAGAAAGAATAGTTTGGCCTAGTTACCTATTGTTTATTCTGAAAGTAACGAGGCTCTTGAGATAGTAGCGCAGAACAAAAAGTACGTTTAATATCTCTTTATATACATATTAGGAAATAAAAGTTTTTTCTTTCTCTTTATTACGAATATCGGAGTGTACGTGTGTTTTGTTCAATTGTACTTGAATTAATGTTTTAGAATTTTGTATAACATTTCTAATAAATATTAAATTACAACAATGCTTAAAATAATTATATTGTATGCATAAAATTATATGATGCAATAAAAAAGATTATCTAGAATTATCATATACAAATTTTAGAAATAGTTTTAGAAATAGGATCATTTAACTTGTTGCCTTAAAAGGCGATGAAAGAAGCAGCAATAGAAGATAAAAAGATTGCACAGAATCTGCATTAGTGATAAATGTTGTTGTTGGTCAAGAATACGAACAAAATCATTGAAAATTTTTTTTGGATTTCAAGAAAGCTTTCGAAACAATATACAGAAGTATAATGTTAAATAAATTATAGATTATAGATTGTTTTAAAATGGTTTAATAATTATTTAAAAAAGAGAAAGAAAAAAGTGAAAATAAATTATGTTCATTAAAAAAAAAATATTAAAATCTCACGGTGTATCACAAAGGTCCAAATTGGGATCGTTGTTATATATAATATTTTTTATTTTATTTTTATTAAATCTTCCGTTGTAAGTTTTAATCAAACAGGCGTAAGCCCAATGCGTTACAACGGGGTAAATCTGTACCAACTGAGTAAGTCAATCAGATGTAATGAATATCTACAAGCAAGTATTAACCACCAGACTTATAGTCTTGGAATATAATTTATAACCAATATATGTTACTATAGCTGGGGTCGTTTTTAATAATATAGCAATAATGAATCAATTTTATCTTTTATTTAAATTCAATAAACCTAATTGATGTTCTTGAAAAAAATACGACGGTGCATCGGAAACGAGTGTGAATAAATCAACAATAATATATAATTATATTTAGTTTTCGAAATACAATATTATATAATATGTGTGTTACATTAGTTTATTTATATTTTATAATAATTATTATACGAACAAAACTCTTATTTAAAATATTTTATCTTGAAAAAATGTGTATGTATGTGTATGCCTAAGTCAAATTGGCGCTTCAATTTTAATATGCGTATTTGTAAGGAACGGCCGTTCTAGTTTATTCTTTGTTCTGTGGGCCACATACATTATTTTACACTGTGACTAAGCAATTTAGTTAATAATTTAAATTATTGTACAGAACACCTAATAACACATCTTTCCTGAGACGTTAATTACACTAGGGATGCCTAGTATTTTTAGAACATATACCATTAATTTTCTATAAACGCTATCGAAAGCTTGCTAAAAGTCTATATGATATATGGTAGACCTATTGGCTCGGAATCTACACTTAAATTCTCCCAGTATTTCAATGGCATCTTTGTGCTGCTTAATAGTGAGATCCCTCTAAAGTTACTACAAATTAGTTTAGCCCCCTTTTTTATATGGGAACAATAAATAATATAAATTTCAGCAATAAATAGTGTACATTAAAATATTTTATGTAATTCTACATTGAAATAAATAATAAGACATGGGAAATAATATTATTTTTAGTCATATAAAGATTTATAGAGGCAATAAAAAATCTTTATATCTAAAAATATAGTATTATTTTACGTTACAAATCAATTTATCAATAATATAAATGTCTTTTATTATTATACTCGAATCAGAATTTGAATTATATTAAAGATTAAAACAGCAATATATAAAGGTTAAAATAAGTATTAATATAGTATTTTTAATATATTTATGATATATTATATTTTTTGTGATTTACTGCTTAAAAATAGTTCTAGCAAAATGCTTAAATTATTATTGTAGCGTAAAAGATAATAATTTCCATCTAATGTTTATTTAAAGCATCATACATTTATAAAATATCTTATTAGTCTTACTTTATGTTAATCACTCCTTTGCTTAATGCAATAATATTGAAATGATTTAAAAATAGTATTTTAGTTATTATGCGCTTTTGAAGATCGTATCATGTAAAATGTAAGGTGTAGCTTTAATAGGTTTGTTTTTAAGGTATTATTGTTAAAATTTATAAGGTACGATTGTGAAATTTATTCAGAATAATTATAATAAATTCATAAATTATATAACGGTTAATTCTTTCTTTGAATAATTTAAAACATACTAGAAAATGTTGTACTTTTTACTAGTATAAATTAAGTACTCGCTGTTTATTATTTTTTTTAGTATTTATTTTAAATCATTAAAAAATATTTTCTGAACTAATTTTAAAATTATTGATATGTATAAAAAAAATAATTTGATTTTTTTTACTGATTTAAAAACAGTATACATTTAACAATTGTGATATAAACAATGTATTATGCAATAGAAAACATTTTTATTCACATTCGTATGAAAACTATTTAACAGAGCAAGAGTAACCATGATTGGCAGTACAATAGATTGTATAATATAATATTAACACGCCAGTGAAAATATATTTTCTATATCATAAATATATGTATCATACATACATATAGTATTAATTTACTATTTTGATGTAAAATTTTCCTTTAAACATGATTAAAGTGAAATAATTCAATTCAACAACATAATACACTTGATTTATATTCATATGTGCGCACAGTTGAACGATGAATGTATTTAATATCCTTTCTGCATATACGCAGTATCCTATAACCAAAATAAACCCCAAAGAAACATCCACCCTTGTAGTATATCAAAATTCAAGAAAAACGTCTTTCGGTATAATATAATACATGTAAGTGTCCGCTCGGACATGAAACAATCTGATAAAAAATAATTGCATGGAAACGATCCAATTCCTTTTTTATTTATATTATAATATTGTATTGCGATGTATCTTAAAACTTTACAAATATAAAATAATAGAAAGTCATTCAAACGTAAGATGAATCGATAAGTGTTATCGTTTTATTTAATCGCATTAAGCACTTAATATTTGTGGAGTCCTTTGGCCACCCCGTGGCCTATATTCAGCTTTTATAAGGACATGTATACTATAAATATCTTACACGAGTTATAATGAGATATAAGGAAATATAATACAGTATAAAGAGACGCTGAATATTTTTAATTATTCACGGCGCAGATGTTGCTTTTGTATTATTTAAGAATTTTTAGATTTTAATTAGATATCGCTAAACATACCAATTATATACATAATCAAATGTAAATTTAATTTAATACCAACTAAACACTAGACATTGGACCCTTGTTTAATACAGAGACTGCAATTAAGATTACCTTCATCTATTGCGAAGGTTAATAAGGGACCTCATTCACTCGAGATGGATTCAATATATTTAAATGACTGGGAGCTTTGATATGTACTAAATTAAATTAAGTGAATATGTTACTATAAAAGCTCTTTAATTTTTGTATTGATGATAAATATATCTAATTAAATGTAAACATCTCATTTTATAATATATATATATTAATAATGGTTTGCTTGTCTTACTTACTTATTTAAAAGCGTCTATGGTAATAATTTATTGACATAAATATATTTAATGAACTAATAAAAATCTACATGTGATTCAGTTACCTTCAGAATCAATTTCCTGAATCCAAGAAACAACTTGATTGAGTCTTTAAATACGAGACACTTCTTAATTTAATTGTCTTGCATTCGTCATGATAAAATCTAAGCACAAGGCAGAGAAATAATAAAAATAACTCTATAAGTAAATGTTGAAAGATAACATATAACCGGAAACATAAAATAGGAGAAGATGAATACGAAAGCTATTAAACTATAAAATAAGCAAAAGTAGGTTTGAAAGAAAGTGGAGAAAAAACTACCAATATTTTATGAACTTTAAAAGCTCAATTATTATATTAAATACATTTCATTACAAATAAACTATTATGAAAATGTCGATATTCATTTTATAAATTGGTTATTTTATCAATGCTTTATATCAGATTCCAGCCTCTGGAATTATTTATATATGAATTTTCATTTACATCAAAGTTGCCTTAAAAAATCCCGCAACAATGCAACCCCTTTATTCTATTTTTCTCCCCGATACATTTTTTCTATCTATAAAAGGTCTTTTTGGACATTTTCTTTGCAAAGTTGGACCATAAGCGTACCCAATACTGAAAGTCAGCATATGCAACGGCAGCAAATAGTGTACATAGGACGTTGGTCATGACAGTTTTATAAGCAACTTTCATGCATCGTAAAATTCGTCTGGTGCATGATTTCTTAAAAGAAGGTCAGCATATTACACGGTTTAGCGTATGCGATGAAAATCTAGTTATAATGCACGAGAAAATTTCCATTTTGTATAATGGAATATTATATTATGATATATCTGTTAATAGAATGTTACAAAATTGGGTTATAATATTTGTAATAAGGTCTTGACTATATTATAAAATTATTTGTAATGTGTAAATCTAACATTTCTAGACATATTTTTTTGTAAATGTGCTAGTTAAATTTAATTTATATTTTATGCTATAATGTGTTAATTATCTTTGCACCTACATATTCTTTTTTATTTATTATTACACACATTATCATGGCTACGCTAAAATTATCATACAACTAATTTATTTGTGTCTCTTGGATTTTCTAAGCAATGATTTTTTTTCATGGACAAACAGTATTTTTTTTGGGATTGAAAAATGTTATAACGATGGTTCACTACCTGCTTGCTCGGAGACGGTATTTTGTTAAGCATGTTTAACGATTGGATATGAACAAATATTCATTCGTAATTTTTGTAGGCATTGTGTTTTATTCTATAGTACTTTATTTATGTTAAAAAGTCCACTTCGTTTCTTTGCAAATATAAGGGGGAAAATCAACTAAACTTTGTGTGGCTATTTTGCTTAGTCGCTTTGCAACTTCTTGGGTATTTCGAAATGACGATTTCATTAATGTTTTTTTTTTTGGAACTGTATTTATGTTCTTATACTGAATTAGAGGGCAACTATGTTGAACCCACACAGTCTCTAAGCTGATGAGTTTACACCCCTGACATATACCGGAAACTTTTAGCTTTTTTCAGCAAAATAAAATTATAAAGACAGTTTAGTCGGTCTTTGTTAATACAAAATATAAATGGCTAATAAGACTTGTTTTTTAAAAAAAAAAAAATTTTATTTTTTAAATTAACCTTTCAACACTTTTTGTATAGGACATTTTTCAGTATGATTTGATTTTGCAAAGTTATGACACTTTTAATTTTCACATTTGCCGCCATTTTGTAAAAAAAAATATTTTTTCTTTCATACAGAATGTATAGGGGGTGCTCAATAGTTCTATACGATACTTAAAATTAAATTTTTAATCTTTAAAACCAAGCGTTAACTCCTCTGAAAGTCTCAAAATGGCTCGTATGGGGGTCTGATCCAAATGATACATCGCTTGTTTTGAAGCAAAAAACTATTTTTTTATATTTTATTTAGATGAAGTTTAGGCTTATATACGTTTCATATATAGCGATCTTTTCGTTAAAATTTAAACCTACTGAGCTACGAGTGTTTAAGTTTTTAGACTTGTCGCCATTTTGCTAAAAATTGACACATTGAATTTTGCTAGCAAACATTTACAGGGTGCTTAAGAATTCTACACTGTCACCAAAATTCAACTTCAAATCAAGCTATAAAAGTTTATTAAATAAAATAATAAATATTCTATATAACGCTAATGAAAACTATTTTTTAAGTATGTACACATAACTATGCTATTTCAATTTTATGGCAAATACATATATATCAAATGAAAAGCATTTGTCTTAAAAAGCAATATAGTAATTGAGGATAATTAAAATAATTTTTCTGATTTACGTATATAATTGATACATAATATGATTGACGTTTGTCGTAAAATTGCATAATAGGATAATATCGTTTCGGTGGCGATATCAATGCGAAACCATCAATTTACCATATTTATGTAGCGTAATAGGTTTATTAGCGTATAAACGCCATTAAACAACCATATATGGGACTCGAGCGTCTATTTTCGAAAACGAAGGTATTAATCAAAATTTAACGAGTTGGGAATGACACATTTTTAAAACAGAAAAGGATGACCCGTTACTTTTATTTCAGCATTAATTTGATTTATGCAGTAAACGACCATGGTGTCAGGTTGAATGTGCGAAAGAATTATATATAATATATTTTACCGTCCATAATATTAGAATAAACGGAGGGGAATTGCATAAATCATGCAGATGTGCGAGAGTATGGATGATAACGCTTATTGGATAAGATTTTGTCGTAAACACAATGCTATTTAATTTTGTAAAATTTCAAGAGATTGATAAAATATGTAAATGATCATAAAATTAATAACTAAAACCATTGGAACGAATGTGACGTGAAACTTTATTCATCCCTTTTTAATGGGTTCATTGCGCAATAATAGATAATGTATATTTGTATAAATAATAGAGTAAACAATACACTATTTATTAATATATATGTTTACTATAAAGTTACTATATAACTATTAATATTTTTTTTAAATTAATATTTGCGTTTTATATCACTCTTGATATTATTTTTATAATATAATGTCAAACCATTAAATACTGTGCAATATCAAATAATTGTAACGTTAAATATGCCCGAAGGCTTGACGATTATCTTTGTTGTTTCAGATAAATTGAATATATATAAAATTATACCAAGATTTGAAATTCTAAATGTCCTTGTTATGTCAAAGCGATTATGGAAATTTACATAACTGTTAATTGCGTCATAAAGATTAATTAAATAATATACATTTTAATCTTATACGGCTTTAAGGGTTATTGCAGTATGTAATTTATTTTTACGCGTATGCTTATGTATGAGTAAACTTATTGTTAATAAGGGTATTTGTAAATTAATCTTTTAAACACATCTGGATAATCCTTTGTTAGCATTTGAGGGTTTAGTATTGTTTGCGGGAAATGCTACAAAAATTACCATCAGGGTAGTTAATATTATAATTTATTTCTTAATGCACGAAGGTGTTTCTTTATTCCATTTAGGAAACCAGCTACATTTTTTTTTGCAGGTTGTCCAAGGAATATTATTATACTATACAAATTCACACCTCCTTATTATTGTTAAATATAACTTAGAAATTGTTTATATTTAGATTATTAAAACTCAAAAGTATGCTATATTTTTATAATATATTTTAATTAAATCTGTATGTTTCAAGAGATATATTTATTCTAAATATATACACATATGTATTTATAATATTGAGAATAAAATATTTTTATTATATGATATTTATATTTTAAGGAAATTTAGTATGATATTCATATATATTATATTTAAATAATTGGTTCATGCTGTATATTATATTATTTTTAATTATTTTAAATAAATTACTGCTCACCTACATGCATTAAAATATTTTAATAAAATTTTAATTATCATTAAATATAATGTCAATTCCTAATAATTGCTATCTTAATACAGTTCGAATAAGTTCTTATTCAAATATAATATAACATAGAAATACTGTGGAGAAAGCAGTAACTCATTTAATGTATTTAAAAACTTTTCGCTTTTATACAGCAAACTTAATAATAAATTGTAAATGTTAAATATTTTATGTAGAATAATTATGATATTTTTTTAAATAGATATAATTTACCAAAAATATTATTTTTTAGTTTAATTTATCGTTCGTTCAACATAGATTTCATTCTGTAATTAAATATAAAATACTAAGATTTTTTAAATATAAAATAATGTTTTTTTTTTATTATTGTAGACTTTATTATAAGATGACAAGATTTATAAGCTAAATTTTGCAATGGATTAAAGTATCTATGTTAATAGATTAAGACTCAAGAAAGATTTAGGTAGTCAATACTTATATTAATTAAAATTATATATGCTTGTTTTACATTGTTTCAGAAATGTTTGTTTCCCCGTTTTATGAAATATAGGATCTAAGTCCAACAACTTGATGTACACTACGTTGTTGAAAAGTCTGAAATATTTCACTTCTTATTGCAATTATTGTATTTTTTAGATTTTAAATTAACTTACAAGCAATAAAAACCGTTATGGTTTTTATCTGTAGTAAAATATTGATCACGTCTATTTCCTTCAAGATTAATATGTAAATAGAGTGATGATCTTTTAGTGGCTTTATATTTTATTTTGATCCTGATTATAAGCTTCTGAACTGGATTAAAATAAAAATTTATCGCCACGCATCGAATAAGCATTGTTCGAATTATCCTTTGTAATTATCATACGGTCGCCTAGCTTGCAGCTCTTAAACAAGCTTTCACCAAAGAGGATGATTTGAAAGTGGAGCTAAAAACTAACGCGATTCTGTAATTTTTTAAGTTTTTTCGTACGACCATTGTAAAATATGTGACTCTACATTTATTTGTAAAAAAAAATAAAAAAGCTTATTAACAATATGAATTAGCCATAGATATTTGCTAAAACTATTTTATATTATTTCTTTAAATTTAAAATTATAGTATATACTTTTGAACGATATTTATGGAATATTATTTGTTTGTATTCTGTAAAGAAATATATGTTTTGACTGTTATATATTTTAATAATTATTTAATAGATTGAAATATAAAATACATGGGACTTGCAATAAAAATTTTACTACCCAAAAGTTATTATCACCCTAAATGAGTCAAGACAAAAACTCCACTGGCGATTATTTCGATGGTTGCTAACATAGCTACAACTTTTTTATATCCATTCGATATTTTCTTGAATTAAAATAGCATCATATTTGCCAGCTGAAATTATTGTATCACACAACTTATTGCAGTGAAGTCAGCAATGCGTATTTCGCTTTATGCCTAGTGGGTGCTTTATCTAGTGAAATTAGTTTTTGGTAAGAACCATTTTAATCCCAGGAAAAATTAAAAACAACTACACTAATACCTCTTATACGTCCATTAGAAACTCCAAAAATGAAATCCCTGCAAATTTATTTTTAAAATAACATTGTAAAGATTTTTAAAGGTGTTGATTCAATTCAGGAGACATTTTAAGATTTGGGTTCCTTAACATCAATGTTCCAATATTAAGTAATATTTGCAATGCCAATTAAACTAGCTGCTGAAGCGTTGGTCAATTTTTAATTTTTCATGTATATTTTAAGACAGTTGTTAGAGGGTATTAAATTCCGCGTTATCGAACAAATATCTTGTGTCTTTGGTAAAATTTCTCTTAATACTAGATTTGCAATCTGCTTCTACAGAAATTTTTGTTACCATTATTTTTAATAAGTTTCTCGACAAAGACGTTGAATGCAATAAAGTTAAATGGAAACTAAACGTGAAGATTCGCAGAAAAAAGATAATGGGCAAATTCGTGATATAAATTTTTAGATTGGAAAAATAAAAATGTTTGATAATTCTACAAAAAACTATACAAATATATGAAAGTACAGACAACAAAAAACTCTGCAAAAATTGTTGGATGGTTTGATGATTGTATAATTTAACCTCACTTGAAAGCAAAAGGATATTCTTAAATTTTTGTTCAAAAAAAGATTATCTGTAAGCGACATATTTCACGTTTGTCTTTTTTGGATTTTTTAACAAATTATAATGCTATTTATATAATTTTCTGTACGTTTTTGGAAAAAATTATTTAATTAAATTTAGCAAAAATATTTTGATTTAACTTTTCTCAAATTTTTTACAGTTTCGCATCTAATTTTTTTTTTAATTCCTCGGGATTCCCGAGATTTCCAGGAATATTATTTTAAATTTCTCGTTTTTGAAGAAGAAAATGCTAGCCATTAAATATTTCCTTGGTACATCCCTATTGATTTTTTCTTGGCATACAATGCACATTTATAAAATTATTATTTTAATTTTCATTTAAACTCACCCCCGCAAATAAGACATATTTCTAAACTCCAATATTATTCTCAAACATAATATAGCAAATAAACCAACAAACAATTAGCATAATACGCACGTGTGGCAGGGAATCTTCCCGGGATCATCAGCTTGGAAATAATAATGAACCCACATCACGTCCTAAGTGTTCGGTAATATCCACGGACATTACTGTGGGCCCGTCGAGTCCGAATTAAGTGCCCCGGGTGCATAATGTGTGTAAAGAGGCGAAAAAAGGTTAAATGGCGACATAATACGTCGTCAAATGGATGCGTCAAGAAAGCTCTTCCGACTACCGTATAAAGTTACACCAGCCAGACGATGCAATATCCAGTCGAACGCTGACACATTTCCCTTTATTCCCGGTCAGGAGCGTGCTATGGTATTAAAAAAGGAACGTTAGATGACGCCAGTTTGCCCCCCGAGGCAATGGTTGTCGATTTAAGGTCGTGGTCTGCTTTTGGATTGTAGAGCTTTTGGATAATAAATCAGCATATCCAACTCCATTTCTGAATAACGACACTTCGTTTTTATTATACTGGTAGATACATATGTTATGCAAATATCACATCTAAAAAATAACAAGTAATTATAACCATCTCAATTGCCACTAAAAAAACATTTGATGTGCGAATTTTTCAGAATATAAACTATACAGGTGAACTAATTAAAAAAATATTAAAAATAAAATGATATATTCACACAGTTTATGTCATCCCAGTAA
Organism: Plectrocnemia conspersa; assembly: GCF_051122295.1. NCBI lineage: Eukaryota > Metazoa > Arthropoda > Insecta > Trichoptera > Polycentropodidae > Plectrocnemia > Plectrocnemia conspersa. The sequence continues at coordinate 14,597,526 of NW_028277166.1, read as the reverse complement.
AGTTGTCTTTTACTGGGATGACAACTTTACTGGGAAACTATCCTATACATTCCAGAATCATCTGGAATGTATTGGATAGTTTCATTAGTGAGTTCTCAGACATTATATTATCCGTCTTTCTATGCTTGAGTCTTAATCTTTATTCAGCAAAATTATTAATAGATCCAAGTAATGCGAATATTTCACCGCAATTAAAAATATTACGATTGTTTAATTCTATACGATATACTAATAACGAGAAATCTGTCAACATTTTCTTTTAAGCTTGTGAATTAGATTGTTTCTTTAAGCTTTAAACTTCTCTTTTAAAACGTATTATATATATGCTTATATCTTTATTACGTGCAAATGCAGTTGAATTAAATAATATAAAATTAGTGGAATTAAGAAATACATATTTTATTTATATAAAATAAATATAGAAAATATGTAGATTATTCTACAAAAAACGCGATAAAAATGAGATGCAAAAAGTATTGTTTTATTTAAATTAAATTAAGACCAGTAACCCAACAATACGTCACTATGGTCAATAAAATATTATTACCACACACAATATTAAAATAAAATGATGCGAACATTAAATAGCTCAATGTGAAATGCCAGCGTATTAAGGCGATAGTCATAGCAATTTTACGTTTATTTATTATTTTTATCTCAAAGAAAATATGTTGATAACCCTGTCTCAGATAGTTCGATGGAATTTCAACAGTTCTTGTTTATGGCCGGGGTGAATGGCCCCCGTGGTCAACAATGGTTTTTTATTTGACGTTTTTTGTGGCAAAAATAATAACAAAATTTACAAAACCACACCCTTCTTACAAGGTGAATGAATGCGTTGCGACAATTTAGCTTCAAGAGCTGCTTTGTGGCTTAGCGTCAAGTGTGTCAGCAAACGCCATTACCTGTCATACGTTATTTTACCTTGTGAAACGTAAGCTTGTGGAACCGCGCTCATCTCTATTCTCTATATCGCATTTTGCTGATCATGTAATATATTTTGCTATCGTCGCTTGCATCATAACCGAAATACAAAATTTCTTTATATGAAAATATATAATATAAAAAAATATTTTTAAAAAGTTCACGTACAAGCAACAATGTATGAAATTGACGTTTGCCATATATTTACATCAAAGCTTAACAGAATCGTGTGCTATTATATATTTTATCTTGCTATAAAATACACATATAATAAGTCAGTTTATATACAATTATTGCATACGTGAATATTAGGTAATGTCGTTTTTTAATGATTCAAAAAAACACTTTTATTATTTTAATGATTTAAAATATATTTTTAAGTCATCCATTTTTTCGCAAATGGTGAGAAGAAGGCTCGATGATGCGTGAACCAGAGGTTGTAAAGCCCGACGCAAGCCGTGGCTTTAAAAAATAATTGCAACTCGAATTTTAGAGTGGGCCGGTAAACATCTGAAGATTGGGTGAAAGTCATTTGGTCCGATGAATCTATTAGTATGACAATATTTTTCAATTACCGTATGCTAGGTTATATTTTATTGTCCTATATACAATGGGTATCTGACCGTCAACCAGTGTTGCACAACTGTCTATCGTGTTTTTGAATGATAAAATGTTCAAAGTGAGAACGTTGTGCAAAAAGTGGGGACTTTTTCATGAAAGTTTGTCTGTGGATGAGTCTATAATTAAATACTTCAGCCAAACAATTCATTATTGGAAAACCTGTGCGGTTCAGTTATCGGAATTGGGCCGCAACAAGCTCAGACGGCTACTGCTACGCATTTGATGTTTATTGTGGCAAGTTGACAGAAGTTTACAGAAGGACAAAGACACTGATTGTCCCAAATGTTACAATAGGAATCAATTTTGACTGTATATAGTAAGATAGTGTAAAGTTCAGATTGAAAAGGTTGTTAAAGTAATTTTAATATAAATTTGGTTAATATAAAAAAATAATAAAAACCAAATTTATTCAAAATTTTTAAAAAATAATCATAGTTTTTTGTGCATAGTACACGTGCGCCGAAGAGTCTAGTACCTAAAGTCAAATAAAATGGCGGAAGCGTTATGGTTTTAGGGTTGCATGGAGCAGAGGTAAGAAACCACTTGCGAAGGTAGTACGAATAATGACATTTATATTTTAATATTGCTATGTGTTTGAAAATATTTTCAAACACATACCACGCTATCATCCGATTCCAGCAAGAAAACGCTCTGTGCCATACTTCATTAAAAATCAGGGCTTGCTTTGCGTCAAAGGGTTTGACGGTTTTAGAATGGCATACACAGACACCAGAAATAAATCCTATATAGACTTTATGAGGAAAATTAAAAGAAAAGGCTGCCCAACACAATTGCAAATCAAAAATTGAGCTGAGAGAAAAATTGTAGATGGAATGTAGTTGACAGTATGCTAAAAAGGGTTGCAGCTATAATTAAAGCTAAGTGTGAGCCTACTAAATATTAAAAATAAACTTAAAATAAAAACTTTAAGCAACCTTAAACATTTTTTTATTTATATTTTCACGATTTTTTAAGATATAACAAATCTATTGGGGTGCCTTATTATTATGACCAAACGCGTATAGATTCATAAAAGCATCAAAAGTTGTTTTCTTATTAGTGTTGGAACTTGACTCTCGCGAGAAGGTTGTCTTACCAGGGCGTCGAAGGACCAGCGAAACTTTTATATTTATAAATATTCTACAATCGATAGACTCATGTTCGTATCTAAACTGCCCGGTTATCAATGGTATAAAACGAGCGACAAGTTAGCACTTGGGTTTATCAAAACATATTCGCCATAAACATAATTTTACTGGGCATATCCGCTATTTTAATCCTGTTCAAATGGAAAAACTAATAAAATAGGAAATGACTAGATAAGTTTCTAATATAATTTAATTTTAAATACTTTTCTTCTATCTTGTAAATTTGATCTGATTATGTAGTTAAAATTATGAGAAGTGTGTATAACAGAATAATTCAAGGTCTTTGTAACAAGTTTGTTAGTTATTGCATGATCTGCAGATTCTGGACCATCACTTCGAATATATCGAACGAAAGTTGCCAAAATGTGTTATTTATTTATCTCACATTTTACTATTTATTTTTGTTATTATTATAGCCCATAATTTTGAAAATTTATAAATATTTAACCAGAAGGAATTGCCTCAATGCACTCACTGTAGAAAGCAAATCTCATTGTCAAACACAAGTGAAGAAACTGAAGAATCCAAAAGCTTAAATGGTAAACTTATCTTAATTTGAATAGTAAAATAAGATAAGACAAAATACAATATCTGATTATATAAAAAATGACCCTCTTTATTATTGTTTTATATTTTTAAGAATAGTTGTAAAATATGTATGTTTTTTTTAACCAAAAACTGCTGTTTTGATTGAAGAAAATTTAGAAATGTGTTTCATATTGCAATAAACTTTACTTGAATTTAAAATTTATTAATAAGAATAATATTATCCTAAACTGATATTCAAAATTAACACAAAACCACAAGTAAATTTAATTCTAGATTATTTCAATATACCTATGTATCCATTCGCGATAAATTTGCAAATAATATAACAGAGCGTTATTTGCATTAAGAGCTTAGAGTTACGAGAAGAGAATATCATTTTGCTGCGAATATTGCTCGATATTCCTCGCGTTAGATACGTTTGCTTTGGCACTCATGTATTTATAGTATTATTTCCGAGCAACTGTAAAATAATAAGTAATATAGTATATAAATATGACAAGGACATGAAGAGGCAGCGTGATTACGCCTGTATAAATGTATTACATATATTTCATCTGCAAATATATTCAAGCGTACTAAAATATTATTACTGGAGTGAATATCTTAATTAATTTTAAAGTTAATCATTAGACTTAGATTTGAATTATTGAATCATATTGCTGTATTTAGAATATTATATTGAATCATATTCATGATTTGATGAACGTATGTACATACGTATGTATTTATAAAACATAACGAGAGCATTGCTTAATAGCTGTACGGGTCACTATACTGACCCACTGTATATAATGACAGGTAATTATTACATCCTGAATGTTTAAAGCGTTTTTTTATGTACATATAATATATGTTTGTACTTATATTTAATATAATATCACGAATGTTTTGCAAATAATCGCAATTATGTGCTCCTGACATTCTAGTGTAAAAAATAATATTCCATTGAAAAAAATGAGTAATGTTCTTTAGTCGAATTATTATAGCAATGTTATTTAATAATGTAATTTAATATATTAAATCTATTTTTAGTATAAAAATTCTGGGATAATTCTGAAATACTCAAAGGAATAAATTTGATTATTTTTAGATATAAATAAATTTAATATAATATGAAACATATTTTTTATATGTATTAAAGATATATATAGATATATACTACTGTCAGTTTTCTTAACATTGATAAAGGGAACATATGTAGACACAAAGTATAAAGTATTAGTCGATATAAGACAATGAAATACGGACCAGTATTCTCAAATGTAATAAATTCAAACCTGTGTATTGCATTAAATGTTTAAAATATAGTTTGTGCCACCTGTAGACGCTTCTATGCATATTCTAAAATGGTTCGGCAATTGTCTAATAAATATTCTAACAGCGAAAAATATCGAGCCTCCTAAACCACATAATATGCAGTGAATCACAATTCGCCTGGCGTTCGTGACGAAAGTCTAATTTTATTCGCTCCATAGCATAAGCCACAAAATTATCATTTTTCCCCCACCTAACTGTATTTTATTCTAGCGCCAACAGACGATAAAAAAGTCAATTCGGCAGATACTGGCAGTGGAACGTCAAAAAAAATCACAATCGCCATAACGGAGGGGCTATATCGAGAACGATATGTTTATGTTTATGCTTAGGGAATTTTCTTTTCAACCGGAGAGATGCGTGAGGAGTGTGAGAAATGTGGTGGCTGGAATAGTTTTCCGGCAAAGAAACCATTTTCTGGTGATATGTGGCTGCTAGAAACAACGGTAAATCACCATTTTCAGAAAATGCTCTGGGTCAATGGGTCACGTCAGAGACACGCGTGCCCTGCACCCCGAATAAATGAACCGATGAAAATATCGTCAAGATGCCTATTGCTATATCGTGTGAAACATTGATTGACATGTCAACATCTACAAAAGAATTCAATTATATTGTATCGTAGTAGCGAAATACAAAAGAATATTTTGGTTACATGGTTAAATTATTATATAACGAAATGATATAACTAGAAAAGAAAATTCACGTCTCGATAAAGAGAGGGTAGAAATAAACGCACAATTATTTTTTATGAGGTCATGCTAACTGTCATTAGTGTTTGCAAAGTTTGGCGTTAAGCCGTTAATTTATGACATTTGTGGAATTTTCTGAAATAAAGTTTTCATCGATTATTACATAATTGATAAACTAGAACAGCATGCAGTGATCAAACACCTGCTTAAAAGTAAACAATGAAGCAAATTCATAGACATGGCAAATATTTAATAGGAAAATAGTGGATAATTAAATATAAAAATGATTCAAGATGATCCTTGTAGTGAAAAACCTGCAACTGCTATTACCGAATAAAAAATAAGAATCATAATAAAAATCGTGTTTCATTCCAGATGTGACATGAAACATAGATTCATCACTTTCAGTCAAAGTTGTCAAATTATAATGATTTACTATTAATATTGTAGGTCGCCCACTAGTAAGGCGATTGCTACTGTTTATTAAGCGCGTATTGTGAGATACATCCCCTTTCGCTCGTTCGCGTGTTAAGTAACGAGAGTGACTGAGAAGTAGTGGGCGTGCGGAACGTATTTAACGCACGCCCTTATCTCTCACTCACTCTCGTCACTTAGCACGCGAACGACCGAATATCTCACCGTACGCGCCTGCTGTTTATATGTAGCGAAGGCAATGTGGCGACCGTTCGCCAAACAAGATAACGTTTCTTAGAACATTTTGAAACACATTTTTCGAGAGAATCGTAATAAGATTTTTCTAAAAAAACACGTTTATGAATGTTTCCAGAAAATAGTGAAATACTAGACTGTAATCAAAGAATGTGAATAGTATATATTTTATTAATTATAGCTATAATTACAACTTGCAACTATTAAACGTTATTTTATTATTTATTCGTGAGATTTGGAAAATCTAAGAAAACTTACTGACAAATAAAATTTGATTGCTTAATAAACACTAGAGTTCATATGGAATTTAAACCCATTTCTTTCGGGTATTAGTCTATACTAATATATTTATAGTTGAGGTGAATTAAATTATAGCAATGCAATTATAACTGGTAAAGTGAAGGTGTAAATCAATAATTTTGATTGAAATCTAAGAGCTTACCACACACAGCCTTAATCTAATGTTAGGAGACATTGCTTTTATGTTCATATGACTAAGATATTTTTCGCTGCTATTTTTTATTGTATTGAATGGACACAATATATATTTATTATTTGCTGACTGTACATTTATAGCCTCTACTAAAAAAATAAATGTATTAAATAATTTACTTTTAAAATTTTATCAGGGACCAGATGGGAGTGAAAGTTATTAGAAATAATATATTTATCATTCGGGATGCTTTTGTGAAAGTCAATGAAACAATTTGCTCACCTAGTGGTCGCAAGTCTATTTTTATATAAAGGGTAAAGTCATTTTGAACTAAGATTGCTACGATAAAAAAAATAAACATTCCATTCGATTTAGAACCTGAAGATGATCGCCATATCGAGATTGAAAACATTCGTGCCAAAAAGTAATGCCCGCAAGAAATCGTATTATCATTATTTTTTTCCTAACATTGATCAAGTAATCATTTGTAAAAATAAAGATACAGTAAATTAGATAAACATACAATTTTTTTTATTAAAATAGTAGGAAATCATTAAAAAATGCATGGTCCGGAAAAATAATAGTTACTGTAGTATATAAATAATAAAATTAATTTAATAATATGCAATAATTTCATAAATGTCAATATTTTTATGAAAAACCTAATTGTCCAAACCATGTATAAGTACTATTTAAGATTTCTATGCACAGCTTCAAACCTTTGAACCGAGTAGAAGTTATTTAAAAACAAGCTTCTTTGAAAACCTATGAAACGGTATCAGTGTACGATGCAATTTCCTCTTTACTAGAATGAACTTTCCGGTCTCGTTGTTGTTTTTTTTCTTTGGTTGTCAGAAAGAAACTGTAAGATTATATTAAGAGAATTATACGGGATTATATTAAGAGAATTATACCCTACGCTGTTCTTGCAATTCCACATTCGCAACACGCTTAATTAAATAAAATAAAGAAGTAAGTGCTCGTTACGACACTTGCTGAAAGTAGAAAATTTACGATTGTTATTCAGTTTTTAGGTCAATTCACGGATAAGGAAAATAAGGAGAGCCAACGCATAAAGTTTCAGTTACCCGAGTAATATCCGAGAATGGAGCGTCCGGATTCAAAAGGGGTGTCATAAGAACACAAAATTATCTGACATACGGACTTTCAAATACCTAAAGGGTGAACATGATTACCCACATATCGTAATTTTCAGATTTGCGGTAAAAATAATAAATACGGTTCCCCGGTTAAATACTGTAATTTTTGCAACTTTTGTTTATATTTCACCAGCCATCCCTATCATAAAAAAGAGGCTGACAAACCGCAGCGGCCCAATCATTTTTCTGTTACGTAACTGCCAGGTACTGCTAGACGTGCCTGAGATAAAGAAAATGTATTCATTTTATGTTAATACGTCGCGCACATCGTTAAAAAATATCGAACATGTTCTATTAATTTTTAACAATTTGTGCTGAAAAATCGGCCAGTTGAATTTTTTGCGTAGGTAGAGTAGACCAAAATTTCGGCTCTCTGGGACTAAATGCAATAATAATATTCTACAACCGATAAAACTACTTAGTTAATCCTCTACAATGAGTATCATTTTATTCTCTGCTACTGCTTTCGAGCATTATTGTTCTAAACCATGGAGAAATCGTTTCCAACAAATAAGATGTATGGATTTAAAAAAATATATTTTCCGTAATACCGGTATTTCATTTTGTAATACCGTAATTTTTTCTCCAATACCGGTATCGGTACTACAATTATTGCAATCCCTACTCACTTACTGACGTCAGCGATTAAGTTACTCGTAAAAAATCTAGCATGACCGTTTGAGAAACCGAAGTTGCTAAGCTTTCGAAGAAGTAGCTCATGACAAATTTCAGTCAAAGTATAGATTACCTCGACCTGGATTTTATAATCGAGGGATTTTGTTACTGCCTTAGAAAGGCACAAGAGATTAGTGACTTTGAAACGACGGGGACGAAACCTGTGATTTACTAGCACGTGCTTGTGTATACATCTGTAGAATTATAAGAAACAACTTAACATGTGCCGAAAGAAGTTTTTGAATTTTAGTACATCCAGGTAAACGAAGAAGCTTTAAGCGACAAATTAAAAATAAATCGAAAGGGAGCAAGGAGATTAAGATGACAGTCCTTCAATATGAAGTAAAAAATAAAGTTAAAGACGACCAGCTAGATCGTGAGGTCAGATTGTCGCCTTTGCGATCGGGAGCTGAATAAAAAAACATCAGCGATATCTTTATAGCAGTCGAAAGTTTTTTCATCGTGATGCTTAGAGCCGACGAATCTCCAGAACCTTCTAAGATCACTGATTAAGAGAATTTTCACATTCTTTAATGTAATCTTGGTGGCATAAAAACATCATTTTCTTAGCTTGAGCCTGCAAAGCTTGAAACTCTGTTAAAGCGAGCGGGCTTCTTGATACTTTCCAAAATTTGTGAAAGACTTTTAAGTATTGCGATGATAACCCCTAAAATGTGAGAAAAAAGCAACTATAGCAAACATACAAAATATAACAAAATTGTGTTGTGCCATATAATATTTTTGAAAGGCGTTAAATCTCAAAACTGTTCATTCAAAGTTCAACTGAACAATAACGCTATCTAAAACTGCCTAAAAAACATTTAACAATTTCTATATTTACTTTCTGAATATCCCGCAAGTTTCACAGTTTTAATTATAATTTTTTTATGCATACATATGAATGCTTTGTATAATATGTGTCAGATGTTAGGGAAACAGATGACATTGATGGAAAGCTCCATAAAATGCACTTTAAGTGTTAAACGCTACTTTTGATGTATACACGTCAAAAGTGACCTAAAATAATAACGTAGTTCCATTTATTTATATATTAACTTGATTGCTTATATTATAGTAGCATTGTTATTAAGATTAAATACATTAATACTTAACTTTTATATCATTACTTAAGTTTTTGTATATATATATAAAAATATAATTGTGCCCTATCTTACGTGATATTGTTATCCATAGTGTATAGTACACGTGAGGAAGTATTCGTAAATAGTCACGTTCGTTATAGTCACAGATAAGTTGGAGAAGATTGTAGAACTAAAATGGTTGCAGTTTAGACATGCTGCTAGAATTATAGCTGACAATACAATGTTGTCTTTTGCTAAGCTCAAGGGCAGGTGATTGAAACTAACAATGGTAATACAATGCTATAGAAGTAGTTGTCTGATATTTTAAATTGCATATATATGCGGATAAAATAAAAGTATATATTTATAATTTAATATATATTTTAGATAATCAAATTCCAACGTGCGATGAAGCAACAGTTTGCATAAACTTAATCTATTTTTATGTTAAGTGAAAAGCTAGAATACTGTAAAGTCAGATTGAAGTGCGAAAGTATACACATATACTTATGTATCAAAACAACTATTGTATATTATTTTATTTATAGATATATTCGAAACGATAAATATAATAAATATAATTATCACATCTATATAATATTTTATCAGTGCTCTTTAAAGTTAATTTATCTCATATTTACATATTTATAAAATATTTTTTGAGTTTAAAATTGAGATAGTATTTTTCAAATAAAATTTAATATTATATACTTTTAAAGAAGCTTCAATTCATATCGTACGTTCTGTCAAAAAAGTTTATTTCGACATCTACAAGAGAGCGAATAACTTTTGTAGAAAAGAAGGAATTATATTGTGGAAATTGCTACGATGACTTTTAATATCCTGAAGCCACATTCTCCTTTCAAGCTTTTTTATTGAGTTTAATTTTTTATTTAAATAAATAACTTACAATTTAGTTAGCTAAATATGCATTAATTAATTTATTAGTAAAGTAATGCATAATCTGAATCACTATGGTTTTCTTACAATATAAATTCATAAATTTAATCCAAAGTGAAATATTAAGCTTTAATTGAATTTAATATATACTATGAAACAATCATATTATTTATTGTATTTGCTAAAAATATTAGAGATACGATCTAGTTTTATTAATAAAATTATAAATTTACGTACATTTTTAAACATAGCATAACATGTATGACGACGCATTATTCTACGAAATGTGCTATTGCAAACATACATATGATTGATACATGCACACATTTATGAACTGACCTAAAATCACTAATCTAAGAAGATATTTTAGAAACATTTTTCATTGTAAACATATGTATCATGGTATCAGATATATATATACATAAAATTTGCAATAGAAAAATACGGTGATTGATGATTTCCTCTCAATCAAAGAAAAGGGTCGATTGAGTTCTCAATTATATTTATGACTTTGATCCTCATTCGTATATAAAAATATAATGAACGATTTCGCGTATCGGTGTATTGTAGTATCGTATATATATATTATAATATACCAAAATATATTTTTTATGATTTTGCATTTTATATTTAAGCTCGTTCTCAATTTTCTTCCCGTTCCCTGCGTTACATCGAAACCCATATAAGTATCAAAGTGACTCAAGTATATTTCGCGACCTAAATAAAGACTTTCGCTAAAATTATACACTAAAACATAAATCAAGCAGTTACCGCACATTTTCGTCGGCTTAATTGCGATTTTAATAAAGCGACAATGTTTTAGTTTAATATTGCGAAAAGTAATTTGAGATCGAAACGAATGGCTTCGCTACAAAGAGACTTTTTTTAATTATTTTTATTGAGGTGACACATTGATGAATAAATTATACATGGTATAAAATAAACTCTTTTATGGGTGTAATATTATATATAATATAATACAATGTTTATGTTAGCAGGCGTCGTGTTCAGGATACGCATATTTATATTCAACTTGAAAATAGGTTATGAAATGTTTGAGCTTTAATTACAAACATGAACACGCTGTAACTCAAATATTAAACTTTATCTGTTTTGATGGTAATAAATGTGATTTATAATAGTTTCGTATAAATGTCTGTATTTGCGATGAAATATTGTAAACGATTCTATCGTCACATTTTTTTAAAGGAAAATTTAGTGCTTCGGTTGAGATTGCTCTTAACTTTTTTCTATAGTGTACTGTGGGGAAAAACAAACGTTTCATGGTCGTCTATGAAAGACGGCCGACGCGTATGTTTTTTTATTGGATATAGATCATATATAAATATTATTATGAATGTGTAAATCGCTTCGCACCTTTCAAAACATTGGCCGACCTTATACGATAGAGCAAAACGAGATTTATAACAGGACATGCGCCTAAGCGACAGGTTTCATATAAAAACCCTGTTATGGAACTTTGGCATGGGTTGTAACGGCGCAAATGAATTTTTGCAAAAAGTAATAACCAGATAATGACCATGTACGGAGAGTGTGTAGGTGAATGAGTCACATTGTACAAGCAAATTGTTAGACCGCGTAAATGGATGATATGTAAGATATGTGCTTTTTAATTTTCATAGAGACATGATATTTTATTAGTAGTCTTCAATAATAATATATAAGGTGTTGCGCAGTTATTGAAATCACATTAAAATGTTGAATTAAAATATACTTTATGTAATGGAGTCAAATACTCATAATGAACAATTATGTATCTACAATTCTTTAATACTATTTATAGTCTAACAAAGCTTTAAGTAAGGTTCATATTGTGCGGTATTAACACTTGTATTTCGTGCAAGTTTAAATTACAAATATTTATACATTATTTTAAATCAGCAACGGTTAAAATTTTAGCCGAAAAATGTTTATAATAAATTGTGGGGAACCGATTTATTTTGGCCACAAAACTAGGAGGTACTCTAGTAACACTGATGTGACGGTGCCGAGGGAAACATTCTCTGGGGCTGGCGGGGCCTTGTTCACCAACAATTATATCATTTTATTCAATGCACCCGCTGCAATGCAATACGCCCTTGGACAATGCCCATCAAGCGAACGTCTATTTCACCGTTTTAAGAAGTGAATGCAGCGATTAGCTGGATGATCGCTGCATAATTGCGATTGGTCAGCAAGCTTTGCAGCCCTAGATACTTAAGCCTTTACTCCTATGAGAAAAGTGTATTCACCGGCAGCCACTTGAAAATAGGAAGTCATCAGCCCGCGGGCAATGGGCGCTCACATCTCGAGAGGAAATCCTCCATATCAAGCACCTTCGTAGCAGAAAAGGATCAACTTCCGCTGTACACTCGCTGCCGGTGCCAGTCGACCACACGCTGGAGTTCGCCGTTAACAGTGTGGGAGAGTGAGGGACCTATTTTGAGCTTGAAAAATCTCAGACTCTTAAGAGAAAGTAAACACTGTGAACACCCAACCGAGGTAGCGTCTTTTGGAATATCAATGACGAGCAAAGCACTGCATTTCAAACCAGCAGGCTAATAAGGGCCCAGCCCTTAGGGACCGGGAGTCGAAACTGGTACTGAGGCATCACGAAAGTGATGTTCAAGGATGAAGCATAGAAATGCAGGAGCATGCAACGCTAATGCTATGCAAAAGCTAAGCAACAGATTTTCAGGTGAGCAGGAGAGCGTTTCACAAAACACTCGGGAGAAACACTACTGAGTAGTACTACGGGGGGTGGATCCCGCTCATCTGGCCCTAAAAAGCTGGATGCCGCCCATTGGATTGGACTCGTAGGGACTTATTACCGGTAACGGCAGTGGTTTAAGCAATGGATCATTTAGTAACATTTGTACGCTCGCTGCCACGCCACCTACTAGCCCTCCGAGGACCTCCCACGGTCATCATCCCTACGCCAGTTTCTCCACCACCGCTCGGAGAAAACATCTCGCCATTTATCGTCTGTCATAACAATTGTAAATATAATATAATAAAACTCTAACTAAATTTCACATTGAGTCTCACTGTCTACAAAGCAATCACACCCCTAGGGTTCACAAATATTAAAACTTGCATAAAATACCTGATTTTAATGCATTATGCAGACGTAAAAGTGATGCAAATGATTCGTTAAAATCCTCATCAGCGATTCGTCAGAGCTTGAACGATTGATATAAAATATATGAAACGTGGTCACATCGGAATAAATCATCCGAAGGCGTAGATCCTCAACAACGCGTAATGTAGCGACTAATGTGATGTGAGCCAGGAGTCTACTGCAGACTCCTGGCTGACACTCGCTGGTGTCCGGCAAGTAAGAACGAGATAATGTTTGCCTGCAATGGCGGCTCGATAAGCCGAAGGTTTAAAGAAATCTTCACGTCAGTCCAAAATAAAATAAATTACGAGAAGATCAGAGACTATCGTCCGATCGAGTTGAGAAACGATTACACGCATCGAGAGCAGACGACCACAATTCGAAACAATGCGATCACACAATTTGAGACGGCAGACAACCAGACCGAGACCGAAAACAAAAAACAACAATAAACACGAAATACCTAAGCAGATTATCCAGAGGCTATTACTTCTCCACCAGCGTTCAGTCCACAAAATATTTTCAACTCAATACTATTTTTCTGTGCTTATTAACAATAAACTGTTGCCGCGTATATTTTGTTTGGTAAGCTACACTATGGCCTCAAAACGCGAAAGATCTTATCTCAATTACTCTCTTTAAAGCGGTTCCGAAAAAAATCGTAATCAATTTTGGGTAGCAAAGGGGGTAGTAATCGGTCGTCACAAAAGCAATCGTTAACTTTGAATAAATAACTAAAAATAATCCAGCCATTGTCAAATTTTTTTCACTGATATTGCTTTTAAATGAGATTAGCGCAAAATAAAATTTGATCAAAAGTAATAATGCGAATTAACATGCAATATGTATCGTTGTTCTTCAACATACAAATATCAAAAAATGTTAACAAGTACAACATCGGCACTCTATCAACGTCTTGAACATCCAATTAATCCCGCTTTGGCGAAGATTTGACGTCTCTCGGAGATTTTTCTCCCTTTTCGTCCTGCGGCTCGTAAATGATACACGTTGAACCGCCATTAACTGCGTGTTCTGGTCATAACCAAAGTCGTAAATCTTCCTCAGAGCTTGCGGCAATTAAGCTTGCGGCGATTTCAATTCCATACGCGCACGACGTTTTATTTCAATTTATTCCAAGTCTACTATTCAACCCGATTAATACCGCCTACATTGCGCAGTAAGCCCCTTTTGATGTGCTAAACACAGTGAAAATTTTATGTGATAAAAAATGAACCAATTCGGTTTAGATACAGATATGTCTAAATTAATATGATAGAGATAAGACACAATAGAACATTTATTATCACTTTAAATCCTTAAAAATAAGTGGAGACAAATAAAAACAGGTATTTAAAGCAATTTAGCGTAATAGACGAGAGCGTAATATTATAAGCCTTTGAAAATTCTTGGAAATTGTTCGTATATATTAGCAAATACCTGAGATGCACGTAAGTTATGTGATTAGAACATGTACCATAAAGCTTATTTTCGCTCGCATTTTAGTACAATGACATGATTATTTAAGTTATAAATATTACAAAAATTTAACATTTATATTCCTAAGATTATATAGAAAAATTAAAAATTCTTTTTTAATTTTCTCAAATATTGAAAATTCAGACAGTTTCTCACAAAGCATATACAGTATTTTTTTATGATTTGAAGTATTGCCATATTTAATGTTTTATGCAATATATTCATTATCAAAATCTGTTTCCATACAATAATTAGGATACATTAGATTACTTATTTTGTTGATTTTTAAGATATAGCACACAGGCTGGATGTTCTCTTCCCAGCGATTTAAAAAGCTCTCCGATCTTTGTACGTTGAGTTTAAGACTTAAATCCTGAAGTTTAGTCTTTGCATAATAAATAAGCGTATAATCGAGGGTATTTCAAATTAAATCAAAGCTAACAAAAAGAAGATGCAAATATCAGGTGAAAATAATAGAACTTATATATTTTAATTTTAGTTAAGTGAAATTATTTTTTACATATTAATTATAGTATCTAAGCTCGGTTTTAAGAACCAAAAAGCTTTAGCTAAGCATAGCGTTTTTGGCATATTTTTTATAGGGCAAAGTCTCGCATTAGTTGATCGAAATTTGACAGATAGTATGGCGATAAATTTTTATGTCTAACCCAATACAAATAAATGACAGTTGTCATTTATAAGATTTTTCCTATTGACTTTTCGAACTAGGTCAAGCTTTCAAAAGTTTAGGTTCTGTCCAAAACTGTACTTATAAAATAATATTCTATTTTTCAATAAAAATATAGGTGGAATACACTTAATATCCCTTGTGTTTTATATCAATTTTCTTACTATTGCAGGCAATAACGACATTACCACTTAAGTATCATATGTACTAATACATTAATTCAGATCATTTTTAATAGGAATTTTTTGCTATAATATAACAACGAGCCACTCTGAAATTATAAAACTACCAGAGAGAGAGCTTAGATTTGTCTCAGAATATTCGATTATTTTTGCGGTGGCTGAAGCGTGCTTTAGATTAAATTATTACGAGCACCCACAACTCTCTCGTTTTAAAATAAATTGTATCACACATTATGCTTGTTAAAATTCACGTCTTTGCTGAACTTCATAAGAAAAAAGAAGTTTGCATAGTATACGCTCGCATAATTTGTTGAAGCTAGATTAATCTCTGAAGGTTTAAGCTTTTAATATAATATTGAGGTAAAATTTGCGTTGGAATAAATACGCTCGGGCAACATTAACACGCAAATTAATAATATTAAAATATAATAATACAAGTATATATCTTGAAAGGTAATATATGTCAATTTGTATATGAACATATATTTGCTTCAATCAGCATTAAATTATATTTACCATTTATTTTAAAAGGTTTTTTAATGGCATATTTTACTTTTAAGTTTCAACGCGTACTATTTTTCGAGGAATAAAAGGACGAGAGTAGAATTTCGCTGAGATGTCAAACCTTCACCAAAACGAGATTAATTCCATCGTCGTTCGGCACTGCAAATATTTGTGAACTTTTTTCCTAAGTCGAAGCTTGCTTGTCAAAGATGTGCTAAGTGGTTTTAAGTACCTGCTACGGACGCATCAATCTGAAGTCCGACGTTGACAATCCATTTGCGAGGACGTTGCAATTTATTTCCACATTTTTGCGCGATCCACTTCAGAACAGCCAGTATTAATGAGAAATCACTGATTTGGGTCGACAATCAATCTGTAGAGAAATAACTTTGAATAAATTTTCGGATCTTAAAGATAAATCAGTGTTTGGGCATTTGAGTTACTGAACAATTTTATCATTTTAATTAAAAAAAAATTGGTTTTATAAATCAGTTTTAATATTTTTACTATTAATCTGAAAACATTTGTATATCAAACATGTAAAGAGTTTAAAAATATGATCAATAAAATACCATAAATAAATACAGAAAAAAATACTGCAAAAATCGTTCTTAAAATATATTTCAAACTATCTATCTACAATATATATAAAATATAATATAACAAAAAAAATAATATAGTGATAAAAATTTACATAGATTAATGCATAGAAAATTTTAAATGAAATTCCTTATATTTAATCGCATTTTAACATAATTATTTTGTGTACGGTAAGTTCTCATTATTTTGCAATTGCCAGTTTGAATAACGCTGGTATTGAAAAATTTTAACGTTACTTTTTAATGTGGCTTCATAATCCGAAAAAAACTACTTTCGTTTTATCTGCGTATCTGTGGTTTAATTAAATATAACGAATTGTTTATCGGCAATTTTAAGGATATAAACACTTTAGTGAGTCTTTTAAAAAAACTTGTTGTTGTAATCATCACATAAAAAATATAATAATGTTTTTCAAGGCAAGCTTATGAAATATATCCTAGACTTTGTATATTTACTTTCAGAAGATCCCATAAATTCATATCTACACTATATAATATGAATTTACCAGACTAAAATTATTATTTATAGTCAAAATTTTCACAACAAATAAACTTTTAAAATCAGTTAAGCGTAATAATAAATCACAAATGACGTACTAAAAATAAAACGAAATATTATACGAAACATTACTGCCGCTTATAAATTTAAAACTCAAACCTTTCTAAAATGATACAAAACAAAAAGGCCTGACAACCAAGAGACATCCTTGTAACATTTTCCTCCAAAATGAAGACACACTTAGTGTATAAAAATAGCACAAATTCAAACAAACGTATGTAGTAGATACATATTAAGCACACAGAACTGTATAAATTAAATTTAACAAACGATATAACTGGAACGAACTCAACTATAACAAGTTGCAAACATTTGCTTAGCATTTTTTTTTCTCGGTAATAGTTCCCCTTGCCAACGTTCAGACTGCCTATTTATGAGTCAGTTTTTCCGAACCATTATTGCCAATGTAGGGTCGAGTTGGGTATATTTATTATTATTTACGGTACGATCTATATCAATTTAATGTCACACACAAACGCGTAGTATTGTGAAGGATACGTGAAAATTGAATTAATCATAAGGTCCATTATCACAAAACCGTTTACTCAATAGGAGGTAAGCTCCTGGTGTTATACGACATTGTCCTAATTCCTTTGTCTTATCTATAGCTACACGAAAAGCGTAGGTGAGCTGAAAGCGAAATTCATTAAAAACACATTCGTAGTATTTTCGCGTAATTTCACATATGCAGCTGTTGGAATTTTATGTAAATTTTAGTAGCATGAAAGACTTCCGTTGAATTTGAGTTTATTCTTTTTGTTTAAATACGGGCTCACGAAGGTAAATGGTTAAAAAATTAAGCGTTTATTATTGAGTGAATTTATTTATACAAAAAAAACGCCTAACGCAAATTTTTAAATATCAATAAATATTTAAAAATATATATATAAATATGGTTAAAGAATAATGTACTTAAATTAAATGAGAATAAAACTAAATGTATGTTTATTAATTATAAAAATGTGTTAGATAATAGTACCAAAATAGTAATAAATAACTCTAGTATAGAAATAGTGGATAATATAAAATATTTAGGAGTAATTGTTTATACAAAATTAAATTTTAAAGAACATTGTAATTACATATTAAAAAAAATTAGTAGAAAAATAGGTTTATTATCTAGATTAAGAAATATATTAAGTATAAATACAAAAAAAAAAATTTACAATAGTATAATATTGCCCCGTTTTAATTATTGTGCAACACTATTAAATATGTTAAATAAATTAGACAAACAAATGTTGCAAAAATTACAAAATAGGGCAATGAGAGTAATCTTAAATAAAAATAGATTAACTAATTGTAAAAGTATGATTGATAGATTAGAATGGTTGAATGTTCAAGAAATATTGAGTATGAATGTTTTAGTATTTATATATAAGTTAGAAAATAATATGTTACCAGAATATTTTAATAAGTATTTGATAAGAAATAAAGATGTACATAAATATAATACTAGAAATAGAAAAAATTTAAAGATAATTAAGTATAATTAAACGAGTACGGCTAGGGGAGTTATGTACGGAGGTTTTGATTTATATAATAGTCTTCCAAGAGAAATCCGAAACAGCAAAAATATAACGGGTTTCATAAATGGAATAAAAAAACACCTTCGTACATATAGAAATAAATTATAATATTAAGTCTTTATTATTGTATATTTTTATTTTTTCTTTATGTTATGTATTTTTTATATATTTTTTATATATGTTTACTAAATTTGTTAGATGTAAAGATTAGCTAATAAGCTAAATTAATTAATAAAATAATACATAATAATAATAATAAATAGGCAGATTAAATAATTCAATAAAAAAAACATTTTGCAACGCGTGTAAAGTTGAGTATAAAAATTAGTAAGATATAATTCGAAAAAGTTAACAATGAAAACACATTAGAGTAATGAAAATTAGCACACATTTGAGTAATGAAAATTAATTAATACATATTTTGTTTTCACGTTTTTGATTCAAGAGTGAATTTGCCAGTATTTAACTGACTACTAAAAAAGAATCGTGAAAGCAGACCTATTGAGCATTATCTCACATGGCATATAATAATATTTTCTATATACGTATAATCAAACTGTAATAATATAATTTATTTGAAATTAGGTGTGTCTACCATTATTTAATAGCGACAAAGAGGATCGTTGGTTTATAATTAAAGCGCGTAACATACATAATTGAAAAGGCAGGTAAAAGAGGAATTCCATAATAATTTCGCAACGTGCTTCTATGCCAATAAAATATATAATAAAATTTATTTTCGCGTCAAATGAAAACCTTAAATTTGTTTACTCTTGATTTTATTAAATAATATGTTTACATATAGTCCCTATCATATCTTCATACTAATTTTTACTTAAAAAATCATATATACTTCTAAATATCAACGAAATAATCTGAATTAAATTTGTATTATTAATCTTAATCGTGATATTACAAAGGGAATATAATTTAATAAATCTGATATGTGCTTGAATGATTTATACGCAAAAGTTGAAAGCCATGTTCTCTCAAAGCAGCCTATGCCATAGAGACGAGAGTAATGCGTTTTCGACGGAAAGAAAATCACCTCCAACCTATTACGCTGAATGTGTACTTTGTTCTAGCATAGACCATATGGCGTCATAGAAAATATTGACAATCTAAAATATATTGCTTTTCAAGGAAGCTTTGCATACACATTTTTTTGGTTTATCTAGGACAATTTAAAATGGGATTTATGGCATAGTTATGGACAAAATAAAATCGTTGAGTGGGTAGCAAAGATTTTTTTAAATAATTAATGCAAAAGATTTGTCTTTAGTGACAAATGTAATTTAAGAGAAATTTTTATTTAAAAAAAAACATATAAAGCTTCGTCTGATTTATGATGTTATCAACCACGAAGGTATATTGCTAGCTCGCAGAAGTATGATTACCGAATAAAATTTTTTATGCATTATTTATTGAGCAAATTTATTCCACACAATTCTATGCTTAATATTTTTATGTATGCTACGAAAAATTAAGTTTAATAAAAACTACGGCAAGTTTGAAAACCAATGTATGTAATATAATGATTGATACTGTCCTTATTTATAATTCAAACTTATGCGAACACATTTATTTATTATAGGTTACATATTAATAAATTGTTAATTATATTTTTTGTACAAGGTAAAAATATACGCAACAAAAGAACATATTAGGCATATTTTTTTAATAAATTCAACTAAAAGCTATGAGGGATGTTAGTGGTATAAAATATATAATTAATGTTTACGCGTAAATCCGCGTGCTTATGAAATTATTATTTAATGTGCAATTTTGAATTAAGTATAATATGTGTATCTTACATCTTACATACATATAATTGTTCTAAGCCGCTCTACGTACAATTTTCTACCGTATCGTCTTGTATGAACGATGTATGTGTGTATATAACACACATTAACAAAAGAAATATATTTAATTATAACAATAAAAATTTAATTTGCTTTTGTTTTTGATCGAAGGCTCTGACTGTCGACCAATGAAAAATAAGCATTTAAATATAAAACAAAATGGTCGATAGCAACGTATTAACAGTTGCAACGCGACAACAATTTTCATTATTTTTTCATGTGCGTTGTTCGATTTGAGTGCATATAAATATTTGGATCGTAAATTAACTAAGTGCGTTTTAACCATAAAAATGAAATATACACATAGTGCGTGTAAGAATTAAAAGTATACATATATTTAAATAATAAAATTTGAAGTCCCGTCGAAGTTCTCTGAGGCCAAAAAGTTAGTTTTTTCTTTTATTTATAATACATAAATATTATCATTGCTTCCGATTTAATGAACATATTCGTTAGATTTGACTGAATATAATTACTTGAATTGCAAATACCGTTAACATGTAATATATACTTAGTACGTATGATGATTGAGGTCAATGTCGATCAAACCATACACATAAATGGTAATAAAACGTATTTTTTTTATCTATTGATATTTGAGGATACTATCTTTCACGACGATCGCATGACAATGATTGTGATGCAGGCGGTTATTTAGCTGAAGAAGTTTGGTTCCATTTTTGCGTAGTCATCTTATTGCTCGCTCATGGCTTCTAAAAATAATTATGCACAATATTTACATAGAACTGACAATGATAGGCGAGGATGCAAATATTTAAATTTTTAAATTTTGTGCCATATAGTGATTATATTTTGGGTAGTGAGTGAGTTTTTGTATACACCAAGGAATATAAGCAAAATAAATTAAAATCAGTGTTCCGAGTGACGCCTCACAATTTATCAGCCAATGGCCAGCTTATAAATGTTATTTAATAGACGACATTTTACAATGATTATAAATATGTGATTGTTTATCTGGAATAATCTATAGTCAAAATATCAGAGAGTGTGTTATTTTTAATTCCGATGTGTCAAAATATATACTACATTATGGTTTTTTATCAATTTTTGTTCTGTGCAATCATTTTTCTCACAGAACAGCCAAATTCAGGATATTCAGTTACAAGAAACTTATGTAGTATGTTCTTTATAAAAAGATAATACTTAATGACAGTGACTTTAAATTAAGATGATTCACTTTTTGTTTATATATACCAATTCTACGTTGTCGTCATATTATATAAGCCATCAAATTTTTCTATTATTACTTCTGAAAAATAATTAAAAACAGTAAAAACTTTATCAAGATTTAAGCATTGAACACATTATTACTATCAATATAATTCATAAATTAAATTTAAACGACAATTGAAGAACAAAATTAACAAAAGTTACCGTAGACGATTAAACACGTACGTTGTCGCAATACGTGATATTTTAATTGCTTGCCATACGTAAATGATATTAGACTATTCATTACTTCTAAAAATTAACTGTCAACGATACTATATAATAAGTAAAATGTAACTTTTTGTTTACATTAATATGAAACTTTTCATTATTACTAACATTGTAAAATGTTAAATTAGCTTTGGTATATATATCTTTAATTGCCAAATTACTGCTGTTTGTCTCTTAATATTTGATCCTAGAAAGTCAACAGTAATTTTGTTAGAATAACCGTGTTATATAATTCATATAAACAAACACTTACTGGCACACTTAAAGTTTTGTTTAGATTGTCTATAATCTACATCATTTTGAATCATTTTCAATTAACACTTTGTAAGAAAAATGCTGTGATTATAACATATTTTACTGTTTATTTAAATGCACTGAACTGCGCGCGGCGAGCACTTAACAGATGACAGGAGAGTTGTCATATGTAGGCAAATTTAACAGTTAAGAGAAATTCCTGTTTTTACGCGCTTGAGAACTTGAGCTTATTTTATGGATTCTAATTATAAAACACTTTTAAAAAAATAGATTTTCAACATAATATAAATAATGTAGATTTGTATTAGCTTTTCCATACAAAATTAAATTTTTCCGAACATTGTCAATTTAAAACAATCAAAAATTATATTTTTTTGAGAATTTTAAAAATTTTGCAAAAAAAAGAGGCAGTCTTAAAATAAGTACTATTTGCGCTTTCACAATGAAATGAAGTTCTGTCATTAACAACTATTAATATAATAAACCCATAGTGTGAATCCCATTTACTGGCACGTATAAAAGAAAACTACACAAAATTGTAAAACACTAATTTAAATATTTTTAAAATTATTAAATTTCAAGATTTATTCAAAATATTTTTTTTAACCTTGAAAAATAAATTTTATTTAAATATGGATTTCATATATTTTTAGTTCATTATAGATTTTAAATATTTTTAGTTTAATACTATTTTTGAACTTAATTTTTCTTAAAATCTATAAAAATCATTTAGTTTCCTATTTTCATTGATATATTTAAATACATCATAATTCAATGCTATTATTAATTTTATTATTCTAAATTTTTCTTATTATTAAAATTTTGATATTTAAGTTCACAAAAATTAAATAATATTTTTTATTTAGTATATTTTTATTTTTATTAAATTTTTCATTGTAACCTGACAGGTGTAAGCTCAATATGTTACAATGAGGTAAATTTGTACCCCTAAGTATTAACCGCCAGACTGAAAGTCTGAGAATCGGTGACATCTACATATAATAATAATTATATTGTGTTATAAAGTATTGTGTCTGTGTGTAGTATTATTATAATAAATAATAATGAATATATTATATTGTAGATGTTTTCTAAAGTTGATTATTTTTGGTAATAAAATAGGGGACTGATAATATTTTTACGAGAGAAAGGAGGCCAAAATTTAAATTTTCGTTACTAGGTAAACCACTAAATAATAATTACTAGGCATCACTATGTTGTACAATGATTAACTGTTGATATAGCCCCTATCGCAAAAATATAATACAGTTGAGAAAGCCGCGTAGAAATTAAACATGTATATATAGATAAGTTTTTTGATCCTAAGTTTGAGAAGCGTTTCACTCTCGATTTTTCCGCTGACGATACGTCTTAGAAGGCGGCCCCATACCACTCTCCGCCCATTCGAGAACTCGAATGGACAACGCGTCGAATCACTAATGCAGTGACCGCCAACTATAATATAATATAGTAAATTACTTGGCAAAAGCGAAAATCGATTGACAAGAAAACGCACGCACTCGACCTCGATATATATATGAATGTATGTATAACGTATTCTACGCTGAGATACGTTAAACCGACCGTAAGGTTAACCCTTTATGTATACACTCGGTTCAACATTCGAATGCCCTCTACCGTTTTATTGAAACTTTGCCCTTATTACGACATGGCCTACCTATATTGTTAACAGATAATAAGGACCATAAGTGTGTCCGACAACTCTCGGCTTAAGCGTAGTGTCATTGTGTGTTATTATTATTAAGGCGTATAATGTCACGGTTTCTCCACCTTTTCGGTGTCAAGTGCCTCTTTGAACTGTAGCAAAGGGTCGGCAAACTTTTACTTCAAAAGACCGGATATCAAATCTTTTAAGCTTTGCGAGTCAACAGGTAAAAAATAAATTACGTTTTTGTAGGTATGTGCTAAATAATTTATATAATTTAATGGGATTTTGAGAAGCTTATTTAACATGAAAAAAAACAATTTGTTAGTATAATTGAATAAATTTCGATTATTCTGCGAAATATGTTTAATGTATATGTACTATCTACATAAGTTTGAGCGTAATTGGAGTGGAATCATAAAGATGGCTAAATTTAAATTTGGATATTGAAACAATACGAAAAAAATATATATTATTTATATAAGTGGCTTGTACTTTGATTTTTATATTTTTAGATATTTTTTACTTTGAAATTATACGCAAAAATATTTTTAACTTTATTTATATTAACCCTTATATTAATATTTAAAATATATTAGTAATTCCAAGCTAGTCGTTCTTTGGCCGTTGTGCTCTTCAAAAAATAGCAATTACGGCGATCAGCAGCAAATCAAATTATCTATTAGCTAATCGCTAAACTAGTCCTATTCAACAGTGCATAGACATGTAAAAAATATTGGGAAGGCTTGGAGACAATGTTTAAGGATTCCAAACACGATTCCACTCATATCCCAAGAGCTTTTCAATCTTGAAGTTGGTCGCCTTTTCTTGATTAAATAATGACAGGAAATAAGAAATGGGTATTGTACAAAAGTAGAAAACAGTGGTTATCCAATTATCAAGTAGAACACAGGCTCACTGTAAAACAGTTTTTGTGTCTGGTGGTATTGCAGGAATTGTGCATCACTAAACTCTTAAACCTGACTTTAAGATAACAGCAAACTTATGTTGTGATCAACTGCCTGCACTTGTCAACAGAAATCTAATATTACTACAAGACCAAAATGCACGTCTCTATGTGGCGAATTTGACTCTCGATAAAATCAAGGAACTTGTTTGGATAAAATCTCATCCACCTCATTTTATAGAACTTGCTCCTTCTAACTATAATTTATTTTGATCGCTGCAACACTGTCCAGATGGAAAAATCTATTTTTAATATTAGTTTGCTGATTGTTTCAATGTAATATTTTTTTATATTCTTGGTCTTTATATATGTATAAAGTAGTAGTAGTATTTTAATACTTATATTTTTCGATAAGAGTATATTTTTATATAGAGCAAGTTTGGATGCTTGGATTTTATTTCAACCTTTGTTTTATGCTATATGCCTGTTGATAAATAATGCAAAAGCCTAATTTTTACGAACATCGTAAATTTGTCCAACCGTCGCGTCGGTTGTAAATTTTTATTAGAAAAAATCATTTGGTTAGTATAAAAATACGACATAAATTCAATATTTTATTGTTTATTTAACATCTACATAATTTACTTTTCAAATACTTAATATGATTTATTATATTGTATTATAAGCTAATGTGCATTATTATAATATGATTTATTTTTGTCTCATATGCAAATATAACCTCTCGTCATCCAAATATGTAATTGTATTTCAAGATATATTATTTAATAACGAATGGAGTCATATCTTCCAGAAAATACGATTTAAATATAATCTGCGAAGGATATTTTGTATGATATGTAAGAATTTATATTCATTATATTATGTGAATATTCTGCTACAATAGAATTAAAAATTCTTTGATAGAATATAACTTTTATTTTTCATTTACGACATTCATTTGTGATAGCAGAAATTTTATAATACAACGGTCTGATTTATTATCAACCGTTAAAAATATTTTTCACGAATGCGTAACAAAAAATCCGCCGACAGATTTTCGCACAGAGGAAACTTTCTGCCTCCACTATCTCATTTTGACCTTTTGTATATAAATCAGAAATATTATACTATGAATGGTCCTCGTTCTGAAACACTTTGTCTTTTCTTTATCCGAAATATCGATTTTTGTCCAATATGTATATCGTTTTCTCGCAATTGTATACGCAAGTATAACATAAACACACGTCAAAATATCCACACAGTAACCACAAAACAATATCGTGTTCACATGTTGACGTATTTGCTCTTAACGCGAATATTATAAAAAATATTCACATACACATGCTTAGTATTCATATGATGGAATGGAGTGTATATATTAATTTGTATATTTCTGAACAATCGATAAGAAAGGGGTCCTGTTTTTATATACTGTTATATTGTGATATAAATATGTATTATCTATTAGCGTCAAGTATTTATCTGTCACTAGATTTAAAAATAGATGTTCATATCAAAATGTACTTGACACACATTTTGGTAAAAATACATGTCATGTATAATATTATAGTTTAATATCGAAAAATATTTTGATAATATATTGCATAAAAGGTTTCTTTTGTTAAAATATATCATCAATATTTTATATAATGCAGTTAACGTATAGTATAATATTAATTATTTTTAAACCCTTGATAAAATTATTATGTTTGACCATTTTACTCCCTTAACATACAGATTACTTGGCAGATTAACGCATTATTAAATTAAAACATTTACCTAACCAACAACATTAATTATGTAAAAATTAAGGTGAAATACATAGTGTGAATGTATATTTTAATATCATATTTTAAATTAATAAAGTTGTATATGGGCTAATCTTTATATATTATATTTAGCTCAAAGAAATGGGCTGGGTCAAAGTTATCTTAAAAATGTTTCTTAAAATAAAGTATAAATTTGAAGATATTTTTAATTCTGAACAACTTTGGAAATGTCGGTGGTTTAGTGCGGATACATTTTATACAAAATTCTTCGTCAAGTTATTTAATACGTGAGGTCTAGGACATTACCTACGAAATCTTCTTCATAGTTTTGAAAACATAGAGAGGCAATATTCGATTTTTTAATACATTAAATATAAAATAAGACTTAATAAAACAAGCTTCTTACTGCTTTGTTTGGATTATGTGCTTAGATTCTGAGAAAACGACATTAGCATATCTTATTAATTTATCTGCTTTATTGAAGTAGTTTTTACGTTTCATGTATCATAGAAATCGCTATTCTTAATTTTATTTTTAAATAAAATTTTTATTTTATAAACAATATCCGTACGGCGTCTACTTTTATAGGTTCAAGTTGTCATAAAATTCACATATATACACGAGTTGATTCCAATGCAGCATACGACGCAATACGACAAACAGCCGTGTCTTGTGGCGTCTCTCGGATGGGTTGCCAGGGTAACGGAACATTGCATCGTATCAGCGGCGGGTCCTTAAAGTTTTCCCTTGCAACCGAGCAATAAATCCGTTTACGTTGTTTCGAGATTACGCTTGTCCATGTTTCGCTCTGGGGTCCGGAACGACCCCGTAATAGTCGGCGACGTGTACGTGATCCGACGACGGGTCGTATACCTCGCCTAACGAAAAAATAAACTCTTAACTATGACTAATCTAGCGCCAAAGTCGTAAACAATGCTTTTATTATAAACGTCCTGCGGGGAACGATTTATTTTTAATACGATACTCCTTGGTGACACTTTAATGCTTCCTGGAAAAATGGATATAGTGCCTTAGTGCCCATATACTATTTTATAACACTTCTCTTTTACAAGAGTGCAAATATAATGGATTACATGAATATATTTTGGTTCGGCAAATATCTCTCTTACATATGCGTAGTATACCATTTATGTACATACATATATAGTCAACAAAAGGTGGTTTTTAAAAGTTGACCATGATACTATAATGCTCGCCTTTTAAAGTTGCAGCAATGCAGTTCCCGTCTTCGAAGAATAATAGTCCAATAATCCTCTGGGACGTAACTGCACACTAGAATGTAACCTAATTAGAAGTAATTATCTCTAATGAACTACTCGTAACAAACCCATTTAAGTGTAAATTATGCAAGCATAATCACTCATTAAGCTTGAACGATTGATTCCAGTGTAGAGCAGAGATTAGCTATGTATAAAATTCATATTTTGCTCCTTTTAAGAATACACACAATTTAATAAATTCATTAATTATTAGATTTATTAATATTAATTTATATGCTAGCTTTTTAAAACAACTTAAGGTTTCAGGAATGTTATTTAGGTTTATATTATTTTCTCTTCTTTATTAACATTGACTACATCGAGTAATGTATAGTTATTAATTAGTTTAGGATGTAAAGCAGTTTTTATGTTTCTATAAATTGCATTTTTGTGTAAATCTATAAAAAAAAAAAACGATGAAATTCAATAATCGCCAAAAACTATATTGCCAGTACAAATTTTTTTTTTCATATTTTTAAATAATAATGCAAAAAAATACTCACGGCATACTCGGAGGACGGTCGTATACAAAAAAAACATATTTAAATCTATTGTTATTATTTACCGTCAGTGATTTATTGTGTCTTGCTCGCTCGTTATCCATCGGTTGTTGGTTAACATCGCTAGCACGGGATGTAAACAGATTTTTTAATAGCTAATTCAATGCCATTTTGATACCAAATACACAAAATAAATAATTTGCTTATATAGTTAATATTTATTTTATTATTCTTTATGAAATAACATAGGAGCAAATTATGCATGTACAAATAGGTGATCCATAAATGGAAGATTATAAAATTTTCATTCAAAATTTTATGATGCTTTTCCGCGAGTGTTGACAATGGTCGGCAATAATCCTTTGACTCATAATAGAAACACATTTTTTTGTCAACAATATATTGGGACGGGTGAGCCGTTTCACGTGTTTTTACGATAAGCAAATGCATATATTAAAATTGTTTTACGCTTACGGCTATTTTACAATTCTACTGATTTTTAATGTTAAGCAAAACCATATTTTAAATCTCTCACAGTAATACCATGGTGTTTATCATTGCCCCCATACAAATATGGCATTGCGCCATAGTGTGCACCATAATGTGTTCAGCTAAGCTTGTTTATCATAAAATGTGCCCAACGTGGCGTCTTCTAGTCGAATGCATACTATATATATCAGGACAAAAAAATTATATAGATTTAATTAATTATTATTTTTTTATAAAATGTGTAATAAAAACTTAATTTTGCTAATGGCGTACAGCAAATTTAACAAAATTTTGCTCGGCAATTAACATGTTAAAGTATTTTATTGTTGCCAACAAAGTTGCATGGAAATAAACTATAAAATTAAATAACCATTGCGCTTAATATTACAGTTTTTACTGTTAGCATTGTAATTTGTTACTCGATATAATTGCCGACTTAAGTTTCCCGTAATTACATTAAAGTTGAGGTACAATTAAAATTTATATATACAAATATCAATAGCATTTCATATAAATTATTAGAAAATTCGCAATTTTTCGTCTAATATAAAATTAGAATGAACAAGCTTTATTTGTATTGACTTATTGCAAAGACCCCATTCAAGTTAAATGAATGTCTTACGCAGTTGTACGCAGCCCTTGAAGTGAGACTCTTCATTGATGTATAATACATAAAGGATGATCTATTAATTAGTTTAACTTTTAATTTTGCGTATTTTTGCTCCAGCTCCAGCTCTTAATTTAAGATATGTTTAAATTTTTAAAATAAAATAATGGTTAGGTATATGCAAGTACAAGAAAAACTGTTTGTATTTTTTTAAAACGAAATAGGTGATGTTGTTAAAGTAAACTACTTTTTTAGTTAATGTGCTACTTAAATAATATATATTTATAACTTAAAAATTACATAAATGCTGTAATAACAACTAATGGCAGCCGGTCAAAAGAGCGTGCGTCAAATGAGCGCCGTCATATAAGCGCTGCATTATAAGCGCTGCGTCCTAAGAGCGTTGACCAAAGTAGCGCTGTAACAAAATAGCGTGCGTCAAATGCGCAGAGAGTCATATGAGCGCTTTAAAAAAGAGCGCACGTCATAAGAGCGCAAAAATACTTGGAGAATATCAAGTAATGAATATTTTAGAAATTAGGTATATAAAATATAAGTAAATTGACAGAAATTTACAAAGAATTAAAATTCACAAGATATAGGCGGTAAAATTAGTATTTTATGTGCCAGAGCGTAATGACGATTAAAATGATTAGTCAATGAAAACATTATTATTTATTAATTATTACGTACATTCGAAAGTATGGCTTCCCATCCCCATACGTACGATATACATATATTTTGTACTAAAATGAAACGCTGATTTTAAATCTATCATTAAATTTGTTCGGTAGTGTTTCATTAAATTGACAAATATATATCTACTCTACCTGCAATGAATGCATAAAGTTTAGGGCAGGTATAGACCTTTTTTTTGCTATTTGACGATAAACAGTTGGTTGGTTCTTGGGTATATATTTTATACAACTACACTCTTTCTCGAATAACGACTGAGTACGAATATTATATAATATATTTCAGTTAATTAAACGATTATTGTTTTATATGTTAAACTGTAAGAACATTAATCTATCATTAATCATACACGTATGACATATGTTTGTATATCGAAAATTTAGGTTAATTTATTATTTTAATGAATTATTGTGTTTAGTATACATACATACTATAGAGACAATTCAATCGGTCAAAATGGGCGATGGTCTTTTGGGCGATACAATAAAAATGCATTACAAATAAATGTGATGCAAATCATGATCTTATAATTAATTAAATAATTAACATATTTAATACATATTAAAATATATATATATATATACATATACATACATACTAAAATATAAGTAATATTTTTTAGAAAAGAATTGAAAGATGAAAACATTATTCGGTCTAAACAAAATATAATATACATACATAAGATATATGTAAATATTTACTTATCATTTGTGCATATTTAATCATAAAATATCACTTAAACAGTTTGATTTTTTTATTCAAGAATTTAAGAGAGTTACCCGATATCATAAAACACTTAGGCTTAAGTCGGTAATTTTATTATAAATACTTACCTGATAAATGTTTATAGTGGGCCCTTACGCGAATTTTTTTATGTTTTGAGCCTTGCAAACTACTGTGAGAACAAGCTTTTGGAATTTCCAAAAATGGGATATTTTACAGTTATCTATTTTAAGTTAGATAGGATAGTTATATATAAATATAATAATACAGAACTAGCGCTGATAAGTGTTTATCGTAGAGTTTGCCCTTTAAGCGATTTTTTTTATTTTGCGACTTATAAATTACTGTGAGAACAATCTTTTGGAATTTCCAAGAATCGCATATTTTACCGTTATCTATTTTAAACTGGATAAGGTAGTTATATATAAATATAATAACCAAGAAATAGCGCTGATAAATGTTTATCGTGATTTTTGATAATTATATAATATGATTAAAATGAATTTAGCAAAATTAATGTTTTACCCCTTTGAAATCACATTTATTTTCAGATTATTTTTTTTATCTTACACTTAACTCTTAAAATTTATATTGTGCTTGTTTTCGACTTTCACGATAAAATGTAGTTGTCTAAAATAAATGAAAAAAAAAGGTCGGACGACCTTTGTATACCTGCTAAGTCGAGTTGATAATTATTTGTCAATTTAATGAAACATTACAGAACAAATGTAATGATAAATTCAAAATCAGCGTTTCATTTTAGTAAAAAAATATATGTATATCGTACGTATGGGGATGGGGAGCCATTCTCGAGTATGTACGTAATAATTAATAAATAATAATGTTTTTATTGACTAATTATTTTAATCGTCATTACGCTCTGGCACACAAAATACTAATTTTACCACCTATATTTCGTGAATTTTTTTTTTTTGAAATTTCTCACAATTTATATATATTTTGTATACCTAATTCCTAAAATATTCATTACTTGATTTTCTCCAAGTATTTTTGCGCTCTTATGACGTGCTCTCTTTTGTCAAACGCTCATATGGCTGTCTGCGCATTTGACGCACGCTATTTTGTTACAGCGCTACTTTGGTAAACGCTCTTATGACGCAGCGCTTATAAGGCAGCGCTCTTTTGACGCACGCCCATTTGTCCGCGCTCATTAGTGACGTTGCCACAACTAATAGATAATATTGGTTTCAAAAGTTCGCCAAAAGAGTTGATTATATGTAAACATTTTTAAAAAATTAAATCAACATACTAATATTGGATCATCCTTTATATACATCAAATGTTTCAAGTAACAAAGGTACACACCTGAAAGCTCGTTTAAAATTCAATGCGTTCAAAATTCTCTTAAGCGTTTTCATCACAAATAAATGAGATATTTTGCTCAAATGGCAAACTAGTTGACTGGCGCCGAGATTAGTTTCTTGCGACACACGTTTGAGAAACATTTTGCAAATATATTATTCGCACGGTTGGGAATAATTAGAGAAAAGCTCCCTTACATCAAATTGTAAATTTGCCAAGATTAGTCAATAAGCACGCTCGCTGCGTATCATAAAATAATGCAAGGATTATATTCATACAGGACTTAAACATTCAACATCGTATTATATTTATGTATATAAAATATGACTTTAGTGAAAAATAAAAGATTTAAGTAAATAATGAATAAAGTTTACCTGCCAAAAAACGGTTTAATGTCTATTATCAATAAAGTAAGGTGAATGTTTAAGCTATATTACTTTTACGATGGTTAGGTTTAACTAAAAATATAAATAATAATATTATCTTTTCACGAATTCTTCAAAGGTGAAAAAGTTGCTTAATAAGATATTAAACTTTCACCTTTGAATACGTTTATTTTTAAACTTCCGCAAAAGTTTAATCTCCTGAGTTCAATTTGTAGCCAATCGTTATGAATTACTGTAATTAATGAACTTTATTATTCCAATTAGTAATATGGTATGCCTACGCATGATTTACTATTCACATTAAATAGCTTTAACAAAGAATTTTTGCTCAATCAACTTTCCGTATTTTTTTTAATATAAAAAAATTAAATGTAAGTAATAATAAAAAACGAAACAATAAATTAGATTTATTTAAGTGCATTACCCTAAATAATATATAAATATAATAATACATTTTTCTTTAGGTAATGCAGTTTCAAGATAGAAAGAACCGTGGTCATGTCCGGCTACTAAATTACGTCTAAAGTAACATATTGGCGAAAACAAACCCCGTACGCGTACTTTATCTTTAATAACCGATCTAGGAGTAAGTGACAGTGTGCCGGTTCAATTATTTATAATCTGTTACCATAAAGGATATATTTTTGTTTGGGCTACCCTAAAAATACCTTCTAGGAACAATTTGGGAAAAACCTAAAATTGCGTTAATAATATTTGTATTTAGGTATAAAAAAAATTGTCTTTCTTTCATTAGGAATTTAATTAGCTTACTTTAAAACAACCTAATCCAAGTCAATCGACGTAAAATAAATATGTATCACAGATTCTATTCGTTTTAAAAAAAATACATCTTTTATATTTGTGTCAAGTTTTTCAGTGCTTCAAAAGTTTTAATTAAGCAAACTTTTTTCGACTTTTACTACTTTCTCAAATTTAAAGTTTCATTCATTATATAAATTTATATTAAAATATTTAATAATTATTTATCGCTAGACTGGATTTTATTATATTTTTGTTTGTTTCAGGATTTAACGTGCTTCGTGGAAGGCAGTGATTGGATTTTAAATGATTGAAAACAACGTTATTATCAAAGTAGACTTTTAAAATTAAAAAAATATGACTTAAAGAAGAGACTGACATGGCTGGAGACGAGTACATAAAAAAGAAATGAACTTTGAGGGAACGAAGATGATTTCTGAAAATTCTCACGACGCCATCATGTATCCTGAAAATCAGTCTACTCCCAGGACTTCCTTCTCAATCACCCTGTCGGTTGGAACAGACAACTTTACATCGTTCTCCAATTCATCGTGGCTGAATGATACCACAGAAGTGAGCAATGGAACGACGAATACCATTAATAATTTCTACTTTTACGAGGTAAGTTCATTTTATTATTCACTCGGCATATTTTGACAAACGACACTATGAAAAGATCTAAAATAAGTGACTCGTAATCAAAATGCGCAGGAGACCCCTAGTGCCTTATGGGACATTCGAAATATGATAAACAACGCGTCTTGTACGTAAAAATATCATTTTTCACGCATTTTTTTATTTTTACAAGTACGTGTTATTTCAATATTTATTCTATACAAATATTAGGTATATGTATCATATCGAAAATAATTTCTAACAAATATTATATATTGTTTGTTTACATAATGTTTTGTTTGTTAACGAATGTAAACATAACTGGTGGCTGTGTAGATTCCATTGAATTATCTCAGGATTTGCTTTAGGCAATGGAAAATTTGATAAATCTGAGTGAGATATAATTGAGTCGGTATAAGGGTTTGAAACATATTTACAATTTAACCTCTGAAGTCATCAATTATCTAATAAAATATATTTATTATTAAAATAATAATTAGATTTTTTGCTCAAAAATTTAAACATGAAACAGGTAAACAGATCGTAATGAAAATATCAAACTATTTAATACCACTAAATATTTGAAAAATTAGAAAAAATATTTTACATGAAATTAGTATAGAATAAAAAAATATTTAATATATTGTACAATATATAATAAAATTTAAGCTATATAATTTTTCTTTAAAATAAAAAATAACTATTAGAAAAAATTGTTGTATTAAAAAAAATCAGATATTAAGTTGAAAAATAATATGCACGTACGAGTTATTTAATTGGAAAGTATTTATTTATTATTAATATTCTCTATTGTTTTTAGTAGTCTATATGAAATTATATTTATGCTAGCGTTTTTTCTATCCACAAAACATTTGTATCTTCAGCTTATTAAGCCATGTTTTCTTTATCAAAAAAATGAAAAGTTATAATTTTTAAATAAGTTGACCTTTCAAAATTCTCTTTATTTGCAGGAAAGGGAAAAGTTACAAGAGGCAATTTTTAATAAATATAGTGACTGTAAAATTATGACTTTGTTCATTTCAAGGCAAAAATGGACGATATAGACAAATATTGACAATAGTCTTTAAGACTCGTGACAATTAGAGATTTCAAGGAATTGTATTGCATTGACAAGCGCAGCAGTGAAATATGCGTTGCAGCGTAGCCAAATCTCCACCTGTTTCAACTCTAATATGTAAATATTGTTGTATAAAAGGTGACGGAAATTAAAAAATCTAATAGCACTTCAAAATGCAAAATTAATTTCCTTAGTCTTGACCAAGCGTATGTAAGAATATTATAAATTCACTTCCATTCGAAATTCACTTTTGACAGCACTTATTTTCGAAATTTATTTCCAAAAAATTACTTCATTAAGTACTTCCCACTATAACTGAACTCTCAGCAAGCAGCTGCTTCCCTCTGCACGTCAACGGTAATCAATGTCTGACATCTATAATTAAATTTGATCTTCAATGACGACTGAATTTTTTACAGACGCAGAAAATTATCTTACATTTAATACTGTTATAAACTGTACGAGACTAAATTATAACTTCAAAATAATAATATTTATTTTCTTACATAAAATAAAAACACAATGACACCTAGATCAGATTATATCCCATATATTTGTTAAAACATTTTTTTTTTTAAATGTAAAGAAAAAAATAATTATTTCGCTTAACACTAACTACAAAGATATTTAATCGAATTTCGCTATTTATTATAAAATATTAATTATATCGGGTGTTTCGTTACATAGGTCCGTTACAAATTCAATGAATTGTGTGTTTATTTTAAACGATTATTATAAAACAGTAATTTAAATAAGGGAAAAAATGTTTAACTAGTAGCTTGTTGATTTTAGAGCAAGATATTAATATTAGATTCGACTTTCAATTTTCTTTTGCATTTTCACATTATTTTGTTTCAATTATAAGTCCTTATTAATGTGTTCTATAATTTCTTAACCCTTGTTTTATCTAGTATGACGATAATTTAAAATTATTAAGCTAAGTGCAAAAGTCACAATTGAAAAAAAATGTTTTAAAGCTCATGATTTGCTATGATTTGTTTTAAATATTTTTTATAGTTTTTCGTATTTAAAATTAAAGTAATTATACTCACAATATATTTTAAAAATTAATATAGAATTGAAGAAGCAGATTTTTTTATTAATACTTAAAGTTTTCCTCATCACGTTGTATCTTCCTCAGAATAATTCAACTTATAACGACGTTTTCTTGAATAGATTAGTATCATGCAAAACAGTAAGATTAATGTAAAATTTTATATTACACAATAAATAAATATCTTATAGGCGCACAAATTTATATTATTAAACTCGAGCTCTTTTTAAATTTTAATATTAGCTAAAGATTAATATGCTGAAGCAGCACTCGTGTTATTTCATCAGATTTGACGTTGCAAAAACTTGGTTATGATAAATTTGAGACAATATAATAAATTCGCAATCAAATGGCCCGTGAGAATTTTGTGACATTGATAAGGGTTTTCCTATTTGACATGTTATAAATTATTTCCGCTGAAAAAATAATATCATTCACCACTCAAAACATATTATCAAAAGCTGATCTATATGCTTTGATTTACTATCCATGTATTTAAAAAAAAATAAAGTAATAATCACTTGTGTCAGGCGCAAAAACATATATTGATTATAAATTGTATAGCACATAATAATTTATAATTAATAATATAGATGTCACAAATTCCCAGACTTTCAGTCTAGTGGTTTATACTTATTTGTAGGTATTCATTATGTCCTATTGATTCACTCGGTTGGTACAGATTTGCCCGTTGTAATACATTGGGCGTACGTCTGACAGGTTACAACCGAAGATTAAATAAAATTAAATAAAAAATAAATAACTCTTTTATATGGTCTCTATAATAATTTCAAAAAAGTCTTTTTTAAAATAGTTAAGTTTAGTGTATTAATTAAATTGTCCAATACTAAAGCGTGTTTTTTATATTTACTGAGGTAGAAATTATAATTACAACTTATTTTAATATTTTAACAGTTTTCAATGTGCCTAAAAATATTTAAAAAAATATTTTTAGGCATTTATTATTAACTGGAGGATAATGGCTAGGTTGAACCAAAATCTGACGATTGAAGTGGGAAGGCTACTTAGTTGGTAAAGTGTCGAAGTAAATGTATGGGCTCGTACTGGATCATTTGTGTCAATTTTATGAGTTTCACTGGTTGTAATTAAAGCGCTGAACTTGATTGCAGAATATATTCCGAAGTTCTAAAGTGGCATTTTGACTTACATATTGTCAATAGTATGATAATAGAGCAAAAACTATCATATTTCTTATTTCAAAGGACTGGTATTGAATTTTTTTTTTAATTCGAATAAGTAATGGTCATATTTGACCCTTAGCATCGGTCGGAATTCCTTTATTGTTGATTTTTGTTTGCATCCACTTGCTTAAATTAGTATTAAGAATCTGAGTTGAATGGCGTTTTCTTTAAAATAATACACTCGCATTGCTAGAAAACGGATCGAAAAATATTTTTAACTCTTAAATATACAACATCTTACTATGAAAACCAAATATATCATTTTTGGCAAAAATGTGCCAAACTAAATAAATATATGCATTTGATAATTTTCGATACCATTTTCTTTTATAGAAAATTACTTTAAGAGTTAATAAAATGTTAGTAAAATAATAACACAAGATAAGACTTGAAATTATTTACTTCAAATATTATTTTTTCAGAAACATTTTAAGCAAATATCATGATATTGTTTAAAATATACAAATGCTTTTATAACACATACATAAAAATTAAGGTTTGGAATTTTGCTTAGGAATGTTTGGCTCTTCATTTTCTATCTAAACAATTTTTCCTCTTAGTAATGGTCCTTTCTCGGAAGTCTTTTTGCTTTATCCTTTAACGTTTTATGATTATTTGTTGGGTGGTACCTAAAAGTTATTTTACTCGGTTTGCCCATTTACCTTTCTCATAAATTATATAATATTAATATTAAATTCTGAGAAATAAAATTGAACGCGTTTAAAAACCTTTCAAATTCGCAAAAGGTATTCGTAGTGAATTTAAAGTTGTACTTGGTTTCGCAGTTAATAAAAACGTATTATAATTTAATATTATTTTCAGAAAAAAATGTTTAACATACCTTTTATGTAATAAGATATTTTTCCTTTTAGAATTACATTAAATTAATTTTCCATTTATCCAACTGTGCCAATATTAATTTTTCCCGTAAAAGAACTTTGTATATAACATCGGCGAAATCGGAAATTGCGATCAGAGTTCGTTAGATAATCGGAATGCGACGAGGGTAAGTCGAAAAATAGGATTTTCATGGTCCAGCATAATATTTCCGAAGTAATCCATGTCGTGTGTTCAAGACTAAGAAAGAGTCTACCAGGGATTAGAGCACGGAGGAGAAACCAAAATTAGCTTCAACGTTAATTCTCCAGCATAATTAACTTTGGATGTGGCTCACAAATACCTGAACTCGAAAGTTAATTAAGTGAAAAGAGGGGCGGATAAATTTGATATTAAATATAAATTGAGTTAAATTATTATTTCGACACTATATATTTTGTTATTTACACTTTGTGTTTTGGTCAGATTTTCGTTTTAGTACTTTTTTTAGTGCTAACGTTTCGGATGAGGATAGCACGTGCTTTGAATGCGTAATGAATATTGGTTTAGTTGTAAATTTACGGTAAACTCTGAAGAACCTTTGACATTGCGTTGAGTTCAAGCAAATTTTTACGTAATACATTTTTGACTAGTCAATGAGAAAAGTGTAAATATTTATAAGCAATTCTCAGTTGAAAACACTAAAATTTATGAGTCAAATTTATTCGATAAAGTGGAATAAAGTATCTTCCGAGACTTTATTGATTCATTGTGTATTTTTGTCTTACGACTGAAACATAGCCTTTGTGTGTCGAATCTCTTAATTCTTTGTCCGCCGCTTTCAATTGCCTTTAAAGTAGTTTATCGAGCTCTTTTTATTTATACTATCGATTTTGTATTTATTAGGTAAAAATAAGAAGCTCACTTACATTATGCATTATTAATATATAATGTGGCAAAAATAATACATAACAATGTATGTAATCATATTTAAAAAATCTAAAAAATCGTCAGAATATTTTTTTATATATAATGCCTGACATTTAGAATATTAATACTATTTTTTTTGTTTTGTTGCTTATTATCAATATTATAACCAAAAACAGTATTTTTCGCATAAATAAACTTTAAACCTAGTTTTAAATTCCAGTTTCAATTTTAATTTTCTCAAAACAAATTAATATTGTGCTTTTATCATATTTATAGTACCAGTGTCACTAGTTTTATTTAAGCTATTTAATTTTTTTTAATAAACTATCTGTAAATGTCAATTATTTTTCGATCAAATTATTATTTGAGTCATTCAAATATACTCCACATGAAAAAATCTTACGGCAGTGGCTATAAAAATGTTTTTTTTTTTTGTTAATAAATATGTTAAAAAACATTTTAAGAACTGTTTCTCTAAAATTATTTTTACTGAAGTTTACATTTTTTTAATATCCGCTTATTGAAACAAGTTGAATAACAAATTTATCTGATTCACAAAGGAATCTTTTAAAAGATTAAAAGTATAATTACGATCAAATAATTTTAATTAACCTTCACTAAAGAAATTCAATAGATTTATTTTCGATATGATAAAATAGATTGTATTTCTATCTAAGACTACTTAATAATTTTGTTATTTTTCCAAAAATTTTGTTTACTTTAAGGATAATGCGTTGTAATTTTTAATCTCGCTCAAGAAGCCCTAGAAAACTTCCAGTAATGTAATTATTCAAATTTAGAAAGTTTGCACAGTTCTCATTAATTCGTTCAATATTAAACCTTAATCGTGTTCATAAAGTTAAAGAGTATAATTTGAACAAATTTTTAAAATAGATTAATCGTGGGGTTTTTATTGTTTTTTTAATTTCTTAACGTTATGATTAAAATTTGAGCAAAATATAATCAAAATGTCACATTTTTCGAAAGCTTCTCGTAAAGAAACACATTAACGTAATCCCGAGATAAAAAGTAATTATTAATAATATTTCAGAATTATTTTAAATAAAACAACATAGTTCATATATTTCCAAATGCATTGCAAATAAATAATAAAAAATTATAGTAATAATTATGGACAAGAATAATATATTTATTTTGATTTAATATGTTTTATTGAATAACAAAATTGTATTATATTTAATTTTACTGAAATTTAACTTTAAAATAAATATGATATATTAATTGTAAAAGAACATTAAAAATATATTCAAGTCAGGTTCAGAAATAAAAGCAACAGAAAAAACAAACACATGTTTAAAAAATATATTAACAATACTTTATATACCACGGGGGCGTAAGATTTTCAAATATTACGTTATTAAGTCATAAACTTCGGCGGGTACCTGACTCAAAAACAAGGACTTGGCGTGATGCAAACCAGTAACCCACAA
Source organism: Plectrocnemia conspersa (assembly GCF_051122295.1). Lineage (NCBI taxonomy): Eukaryota > Metazoa > Arthropoda > Insecta > Trichoptera > Polycentropodidae > Plectrocnemia > Plectrocnemia conspersa. The sequence continues at coordinate 14,556,872 of NW_028277166.1, read as the reverse complement.
AAACAGCTATAAAACGGAAGGATCACCAAAAAGGAGCAAAACCAAAATCACATTATAAAGAAGCCATGGAAATAAATAACGGGACACGGACAACAAATGATCACTTCCTCTGACACTTCGACTTAAGACATCAAAACTTTACGATCTTTGACTCACTTCAAAGATGACTTAATCCTTTGGACGCAAACTCGGAAAGGATTTATAACTATAACTAACATACAAACTGTAGGTGAACAGTTTCAATTGATAAAATTAATAAACATTACCAAACGTATGTCTTTAAACAAAAATAAGCACACACAGTTTTAGCGATATAAAAAATATTTTTAATAATTAATAATATTTTGTTAATAGTAATCTGTTTTTTTTTTTGTAAAATGTTCATAAAAAAATTAATACATTTAATGTATCTATCTATTTGTCTTTGGAATTTATGTGTTGTTTAGCCATTCTATATGACATGTCTCCCTTGTCATGTCAAATGTTAAATGGACAGATTTAATATCGCTTACATTAGTTCTCCAGGTTTTTCCATTTCCTGCACCTTACTCAATAAACGAAGAGAAAGAAATATGGCTTTTTTATAAACACCCTATACATTCAATCTTTATAAAGTTCTTAAACATGATTTTATCACAAAAATGATGATGGTATAAACTTGATTATATTTATTTTCATTACAACCAATTCCTAATTTTTATTATGCAATATTAAACTTATTATAAATAATATTTTATCAATAATTTGCTTTGCGCCAATAATACAATAAATTCTGTCAAATAAAATTAATCAAATCTTACACGAAAATAAAATTGCTTAACAACTGATTTAAATTTTTGTGGTAAAGATATTTTAGTTTCATCAGTTTACAATTTATATTTTCTAATCAACATTAAACTATTGGCTTATTTTTTGCAATTATAAAGCATATATTTTTCATGAATATAAAGCATTTATTTTTTCAAAGAGTGTAGACTTAGTAAAATTTTACCCTTCTCTATTTATTTGTAGTTATTTTTAACTTACTTTATTTAATAGGGGGTAAATTAAATTTGCAATAAAATATTATGTGTAAAAAAGTGTTTACTCTAATCTTACTGATTGGATGAATTTAGATCTTTCATAGTAGCTCAAACCGACTTTCTTGGCATTATATTCGTTCACCCTTTGTGATATTTTTTATGACGCACTGTTATTTAATTTAATTTATAAAGGTTATGGGAGGTCATTTTTTTATCGAATATGACGTTACCTTTAAGCGAATATACTACTAGCTTCATTACCCAGATTCGTCCAAGATAGCACGCTTAAAAATAATTTTGATAGGAATAATGAAAAAACTTTCAAACCAAATTGCATCAACTTAATTTACTAAAAAAAACAATAAATATGGAACGTTCTCTATATTTTTTTATATATTTTTCGAATATTTAAAAAATACCAATTTTTTGGTAAAAATCGCACGTTTAATTTAGTCATCATCTCGTTTTTTATAAATATACATACATTTTTATAATAAATAATGCTGGTATGATTTAAATTTTGTTATAGTGAGAGGTCAATTCTCAGAAAAAAATTGTTGACGTCTTAAAATTGCAATTTCAAAACAGACGCCTGCATTGATTATCAGAATAATTGGAAACTGTATACACCTATAGTATACTTTTGCAATGTTGACAACGCATCATAGTACCAACATGATATAAGAGCTAAATCTGATCTGCCTATTGCTATACTTCTCACTTTAAATCGTGTGTTTCTAATTATTAATTAAATTTATTTACTTTTGTATTTTTAAATTATTTTATATATCTTTTAATAATAGTCCTAATACATGCGAATTCGTGTTCTTACAGCTTAGTATAAGACGCCCAAGTTTTGCGTCCTTATATTATGGTTATATCACAGGCAGTGCAGTATATTGAATTTCCCATCACTGCCTATAAAATCGTTTTACATGCTCACATGTGTATATGAGGTCTATTAATAGCCGACGAGTAATTATCGACTAGTGATGTGGAACACAAGATTTCGTATAATAGCTCTACATACAAGTTTTATTGCCCGATAGGATCAATTAGATCGGATTGCACTCTATTTCTTATCCTAATTATAAGACTAGCTTCATCAGGAATCTATTCGCATCTTCCTGGGTTTTCCAAGTTCCTAAATTCGCATTTGCGAAGCACTGCTCAAACATTTCCCTAACGACGTTATACCCTTACAACACACAACCGACGATGTCAAACGAGCCGGCAAGTCGAAATTTAATTTGGCAAACTTCAATAATCCGCCGCACAGTGCGACCAAACGTCACGTATTATAACATAACTATTTTATATTTCATACAAAAAATAATTTTATTCATTCATTATATTTTATTATTATTATTTTATTTTAATTTTTAAATTTAAATTAAATTAAGACCATCGTGGCTTAACAGATTACCCTGATGCGTCACAATGGTCAAATAACAATAAAATATATTATTACAACACACAAAAAAATTATTACAATTAAGATTAAAAATAATTTGATATATAGAAGGCGGCGCGTACAGTGAGATACACTCCTTTTCGCTCGCTCGCGTGGTAAGTGACGAGAGTGAGTGAGAGATAAAGGCATGCGTTACATGCGTTCCGCACGCCCATTTCTTCTCACTCGCTCTCGGCATTTAACACGCGAGTGAGCAAAAGGGAATTATTCTTGAGATCGTAAGAATAATCTGATAGCGAATGGAATTAGAAAATGACAAAGTATAGCACTTTATGGTAGACGGAAGATAGACTACTTTTGCGCATTTCCAAAGATCAGGAAATGATAACGTCTTGAGAATCAGATCAAAAATACGCTATAGATAAACAGCGAGACTGACTTCGTAACCCTTCAAAATGAAATCGGGAATCACAACAAGCCTAGAACTTTTCAAAGCAGTATTTAAGAAGTTGGTCGGTGATGAAGTGATTGAGCGGAAAGTGTAAAAGATTCCTCCTAAAATAAATTTTAGACATATTATTTTTTTCCTAATAAAATTTGCACATAAAAATGTAGTTAATACGATAGTTGACACAATATTAAGTATTAACCTATTGTTCTGATTTGGTCCACCGCATGAATCTTGTAATTATTTAAATTTTCCTTCCTCCCGTTTAGACAACGTTAAAGGCATCAATGAGATGCTTCTCTTCGTGTTATAAGCATATAAAAGAAAACTTTGTTTTGAAATTTATTATTATTCTATACAGCTATTTTTCGCATTTTCCACTTTTACATATCAATGTTCTGAACCACAAAAAAAAATGCTTATCAGATACTCAACTGTTCTGTCCCCAAATGTTACATTAGCATTTTGATGGTATCTAAGAGTAATTATACTCAGTTAAAACGATAAGACGCTTACAAACACGAAATCTAAATATAAAATTTTATTTGGAGTTTCATTTTACTAAAATCCCGTTTTAATTTAATATTTTTCTTATCGTGTAAAAGTAGTGGTACGATCGTTACTTGATTTATTTGAAATATGTACCTTCCATAGCAAAATATAAATAAAAGCATGCTTTTTGCAAAAAATCTCAATACTTCTGTAGCGACTGATATATGTTACAAACAAGAGATATATGTCACTAGAGCGCCGTTAGATGCTGCGTCACAAGAGATCCTGCGTCCTTCTGATGCTGTGTACATATGTATATTTAATACGAGGTATATTAAATAAGCGAAGTTGTACAACAAATCAAGGTTCATCAAATGCATTAAAGTCGATCCCAAAATATTATTTTAGTCGTTGGGTTACACTGTGCGCCGATGAGGGACTTTCCATCTCAATCAACTTATCAGTTTCAGATGAAAGTCATTCTGGTATGTGCAGAGCGATCAATCAAACGACTAATGTTGAAAAAAGTGTCAATTCGAAAGCATGACTTGTTTGATAACTGACAGGTTTTTATATTTAAACAAATTGCGTCTCAGCCAAATTTACGTTTTTGCACCCGGTGCAAACAGCGTAGATTCGCAAAATTATTTTAAGGTTCAGTGAAGGTTGATCTAATAATCACTTATATATGTATGCCATATTGCATAGAATTCCCTTAAATTTATTAATATTAAAAATGGTAATATTTCAAAGCATACTATGGAATAAAGAATTCTAGACTCTATTTTTTATAGTTTTTACATATTTTTGTGTGTATTATTAAAACAATGAAATAGTTGTAGAATGTATGCTTTAGTTAAATGCTGCCTACTAACTGTGATTTCTGATCAAAACATACGTGTGCTGCGGCTCAATGCGTCCATGTGAAAAAATTCTCAGCAGAATTTTTGATGACTAAATGGTAGACAATTATTTTCATCTTTAATCTCCAATTTTATCACGTCCTATAAATAGACTTTTTTATATCTACGTAGTTTTGTGGTTACGTTTTTGGATTGATAGGGGTCTGAATAAGATATACTTTTATGAGACAATTTTTTTATTTACACATGTGGTTTTTTATTGTAAAATAAAAAACTTCAATTATACGAATGCAATGTGAGGTATTCGCTTGCAAAGAACTCATGTTTTATTCTATATATGAATCTGTATCAAATATTAACCAGTCATAAATAATCATTTGGACACGTCACACATCATTCGTCTGGCAGTCGATAAGAGACTGAGTGAGTACGTGATTTGCGTCGCGTCGCTTGGCACTCCTAAACGCTTCTACTGCCATCACATTATGAATATACATTTTAATAATACAATTCTATTTCGCTATTTTACTGATACTTGATTCTCATTGTACAAAAGATATAATTACATTTAATTCGGATTGATCATTAAATAATTGGTTTTCCTAGATTTTTATAATCTCACAGAGTAATATCGTGATGAATAAATGGAACTAGTTTGTGTATAATGATATCTATTGATTGTAGGCTTTAATAAACGTTAACAATATAAAAATAAATTTAAAAATTGTTAATAGTTAATCATTTTTTTTATATTGTATAATAAATCTCTTTAAAATAAAATAAAATAGTTAACTGTTATCATAATTAAACTGCCTACAATATAAAATGTGACGCTATCGTAAGATTATATTTTTTGCCAAATAAATGTAAAATTAAATTGCTAAAAATATTACGAGATCACAAATTGTAAAAGAACGTTCATAAAACGTACACATCTCTTTATGCATTTGGAATTTTCTAACGTTTCTGCCAAGTGTAAATTACATTACCGTGATATTTGATAGCGGAAAAGGTTATATAATCTTAGATATAATTGTTCTAATAATATTAAATTTTAATGAAGCAAAATATAGCATGAAATTTGCAAAATTATTAGTTGATACAATTGCTGCATTTCACGCGTGCAATTAATCAGAGCTTTGATTTTTATGAGCACAGTATTATTTTATATTTATGTATATACTGTACTTCAGTAAAATAATTTTCAGTAACTTTTATTTATCCTATAGTTTCCATCTAAACAACCTTGATTATACTTTGTATAATATATACTACATATTATTACTAAATTAAGATAAATAATCTTTGTTGTTATATCTTATATACATATGCATGTATGTAGTATACATATGTACATAGAAACCCTTTCATATTTTATAACTATTGTTATTAATTGAATTTCGGTACTTTTCAGGTAAGTTACAGCTGTCGCTGTTAAACTCAATGACGTAACGTAACAAGTTACCTAGGGAAATTGGGAATATAACTTCAACGTAATATAATATCAACCTAAATTGGGTCCATGGGTCTTAGGTTGCTTGTAGCTCAAAAACCCAGAGCTATATATCTGCTATCTGTTATAATACAATTTCAATACTACATATAATGTAATGGATTATTAATATCAATTACAAATAATTGTTAAATTACATATCAGTTCAAATATTATTATTGTTATCATTACATGTATTATCAAATAAATTAAAATCTACTTGAAATGTTTGTGTTCCATTTCAAAATAAGCTATATTATTAGCAATCGGTTTCAGTTTTTTATATAACAACACGATATTTTGATTGGGGATTTTAATGCATCCGCTATACGATATTTTCTATTCTGAGAATACAGTACGATTTTCTTTTATAACTTGTAACGTTATACATTTAGTCTTAAAGCAAGCATTGATAGAATTGACACGTAACACAGTCTAGCATTAAAAAGTTATATTTATAAGCACAGACGTAATATAGCAAAAAGAAATAAGAGCATTTGCTCTTAGATATCAAATAATATATTTATACGTAGTGTGTGTAGTACCCACATTATTAAATAAAATGTTACATTAGTTTGGAGTGTGTTATTCCACTTACATGTATGAGTATTCATATATTACCATCACGATAAGAAACGGATACATACTATATACTTACAGTATCAATATCAAAACATATTCTTATCAAAAAATAACAAAATATATATCACCTATTCAATTTAAATCCTAGCGTCTTTTTTAATAACACTTTTTCCAGATGTATTTCATTTTCTAGAAGCGTTTTTCAAACCTATTTTTGTGAATCATGCGTTTCGTCGCCCTGGTATTGATTTCTTCTGTGTTATGAAATCTAGTTTATCTAAGTAGCATCTTGACTCTGAGAAAGTCTCAACAAGCGATTTTTGCGAAGTAGGATTGCCAAAAGGTTTTTAGACTGTCAGTCAAAAGTGTTTGTAATAAATCAAAGCATATTTTCACGCTCAATATTTTCAAATGAATTGTGCGAAAATCATTTTTCCAGAGAGATATTGTTACTTATTGTACGTATGTGTAATTAGTTTTTTTTATTAGGCTCGTGATTTATTTATTTTATAGAATCAGGAAATTTTAATTTTTACAAAATACGATATAGTTATTTTTCCCGGAATATTTAAGTAAAACTTTTAATGAATATTTTAACTGAGATTTAATCCAATGAAACTATTAATAACATCATGTATTACATAAGCACTAAAATCTAAATTTAGAAGTGCATCGTTTCCATTAACCTCTGCTTCACTTCTATTTTCTTCAGCAATTAAGCGATCGATAATCTGACTGTGCATTGAAAAGTACTTAATGCAGTTTATATATCGTACTATATAACCCCTTCGGCTTCAGCGAAAATTTATTACTTGTTTACAATATTCTCCTAGAAACATATACGCGTGTTATGGTTGCCAATTAATAATTTTATTGCTCATACCCCTTGCGTACGCGTATTTACTCATGTAATTAAAATTCGATCGAAACATCTAGTGCTTTTGCTTATACAATAAAACTTCATAATTGCGTAAATGACAATGAATATATTTTGCTCTAGTTTTCGGACATCTAGCTGAACTAAGGGATGTGAAGAGAGAAGCGGCGGTCTCTATGAGTATCGCTGGTCTGATGTTGAGTCTCCCTTTTTTTGGTTGAAGTCCAAGCTGAAGGGTTCTTGAAAAATAAAATTTTTTTGCATAACTCGGTTATGCATTAGCACATATTATTTGTAATCTATATTTTTATTTATTTAATTTTTTAGAACAACCATGACTAGACATATTTCAATGCCTCATAATGACCATTATAAAAACAATGACATTAATAATAACAGTTATGGTTCATACCGAAAAGATAGTTGAACACTATTCAACATAATTTTTTTCAGCTTCTCATAGCTATCCCCGAAAACACCATTGTGTTTAGCAAGCTCGTTGAGAAGCTGAATGATTCGTGCAATATGAATGTACTCAATAGCTGACGTCCTTGTCGCAACGGACAAGAATAAGGAACGCGATCGCGATTCTCTAGAGCGTTGATGATCAATCTTTTTTGTGGCGGGTTGCAACTGAAAACTCAATAAGTCATACGGAGCGCAACTTGCACACATAAATGAGTTGTAATTAGGGTTTACAACATTATAAAGCACTAAACCGGATCAGCTAAAAAAATGGTCAACTTGGAAATACTTTTGTTCATTTATGAATGCTGCGGGAGCTAGAAAAGTCATCTCAAAATTTTTTGTTCAATTATCAAAGGTTCTTTGAAATTCTGGGACAATTTGACACTTAACCGGGATCCAGGACAGTGATTGCATTTCCGAAACAATCCCGGTCAATCCGGGACTGTTGGGAGCTCTAGTTGTGATTAGTTTTATTAAGAATAGAATAAAATACTTTGCAAATACATTTTTTAAAAATACAGATATTACATAATAATAAAATAAAAACTACATACAAATAAAAATATGAACGTACTTGTAATGAGATATTTGGCACAGTTTTTCATCAGCAAGTATCGAAGCCGGTATCGAAGATATTGCAACTCGTGTGCCATTTTCCAGACGCCATGACGGTTTTCATAGTCCCTTTTTATAACTTTCATATCTTAAAATAATTGTTCACAAGGATAGTTCCTTCCAAATAAACTACGTTCCTAGCATGGTTAGCTAATAATGGATTTTTTTCAAATGAGAAATACTATATAATTATGTTGACTTGCAAAACAATTACCTCCATTTGATATTTTTTGTGTAATTTTTCAATATTTAAATTGAACGAGGATAAAAAAATTAAAAAAAGTTTTATTCTCTCATAAACTTTTAAAACATTGATCAAATTCTTGCTGAAGCCTTTGTTATATTTCATCTGTATACTCTTTCCTGTCAGATAAATTCTCTTTTCTAATATCGGAAAATATGGAATATTATTCGAATTAAGTTGACGATTCCATATTATAAGCTTTTATTTTATCAAACATTAACACAAAATATATTAAATTTTATTTATGCGAACGTATGCCTAAATATAAAAATAAAAAGCTCTATAAAAATATATTAAATATATTAAGTATTGTTGATGCACACATATGCTCTTTGTCAAATAATTATTGATTTGTTACGATTTTTTTAATCATACTAAAATGTAGCCTACATAATAAAAACATATTTTTATATGCACACATGGTCCTGATTAGTTTATCAATTTACAATTTAATTAAAATTTTCAGCCATGTACTTTTCAATTTACTCGAAAAACGCGAGCGTGGCTTATAAATGTATTAAAAAATTATATTTAGTAATTAAAAAAAATGAACTTAATATTTGGAAATATAATAATTTATTGGAAAAATGGATTACTTTAAAAACACGACATTCTACGTTATTAAACATTTTAGTTATTTATAAATATATAATTGCTACTACTAATTTAATTGTGAATTGCAATATGCATATAATTGTACGTTGATAAAACTGTAGAAAAAAATGCATAATACATAAGTATAATTCAAATAAAATTATCATTGAAGTATATACTTAAGCTAAAGTGGCTCAATATTTCCACCTTGCTTCCACCATTATAATAATTTCTTTAGTTCACTGAAGATAACGTGGTCGTGATCGATCGTCGACGGTGATTGATCTGCTCCATTCTGCAGATGTGGCAATTGTGTAGTCCTGAAATCTCTCTTCCATTGTGAAGCCTTACTTTAGAGACGTATTTGTATTTATTTTTATTTGCTTTATATGCTAGTTATAATCACCTATTAATTGATTGTGCAGGTAGTTGACACATCCATTTAGGTGTTTTGATTGAAAATTACCGCCTATCGTACTGTTATATAAACTCATGAAAGCTAAAGCCCTGATTTTAATTGTCTGCATAATTGACAATCACTGACAGGCATCAAAGAAGAAAACTTTTCTCCAGTAGGAGTCCCACAAGGTAGCATCCTTGGCCTTTACCTGTTATTCTTAATCATTTAATACATTTCAACACTACGGAATTGTCAACTTGTGCTATATATGGATGACCTAGAAATATATCTGGGCTCATTGAGCAGATATATATAAATAAAATCAGGTTGTAACGTGGCTTGCGGCAAATAATACAGTAAATGGAAGATTTAAATAAACGAAACCTAAAAATAAACTATTATTGAAACGAGTCTCTAAGATAGCTTGGTAAAATACCATCTGATTTAGAAAAAAAACTAACGAAAAACATCAGGAAAAAATTACTCTGTCACCCTAAAAAAATCATCCCAATAAAAGAACTCTTTAATTATTGAAAGAAATATGTATTGTAAATTGTGTGATCCTATATTTGGTGAATAATAACATGTATGTTGATTATCTGATTAACACTTTTTATGCAAAAAGAAAAAATCAGGATTCCAGATTAATCAAGAAAATAATATAATATTACAAATTATGCTAAAAACCATCGATAAACGAGTACTAAAATCTGTACTAAAACTGCATAGATCTTATTTAACGTCACAAAAGTTATAGTAGCTCTAAAAGTTTTAAAACTCTTTGTATTATGTTTCATTAAATTATTATGGGTGCAAATATCAATTTAAATTTATACGTTCGCTACAATATTAAATTTAACGTATCATTTAAAAACTTTCACACCGACAATGTTATTATTTATGTACATTGAATGCATAAGTCTTATCTCATTTTCCCAGAACTTATTAAGTAAACAATTCAAATTTAACTCTTAATATCAGATCTGTTTAATATTTCTGATTAATATTTCAACATAGTACTATAGATAAATAGTTGTGTGTTTAAGCATTAGAGCATTAACGTTGTCGGTGGTTAATGCATCTGGTGCACTTTGGTCAATGTGGAGCGATCCGAAGGCGGGTCTCATTAACCCGACTCGTTTACCAGACCGTGTTTATTATGCATCGTCTCAACTATGTAGTTGAACCGGTAATACTTTGCCTTGCGGGACATTCCTGGGTGCAAATCCTGATAATGCAAATTGACATTGAGCAATTTCCTTGCACCCTTTGATGCCCAAGAGTCCGGATTCATGCTGCCTGGTCTAACCAAATGAACGAGAAAATTAATTTCGCACTAGAGAGATAATTGAGACTTGCGCCGACAATCGTGCGACTACTGTTATAATTAGAGACTCAAGTCATGCCCATTCGCTTGTATCATATATATATAGAATCATATTGTATACCCTTTAATATACCTTTAATGCATTAAAATATGTTTTAATAGTTTTATATTTATTAAAAATACAAACTTTTGATATCATCAATCCGCCAGCTTTTCCACCACCACTCGGAGAAAACAATCTCGCCGATCATAGTGACTCGCAATATATGTAATTTTAACAAATAAATTATTACCAATGTTCAACACTAAAAATTATTTTTCCTGTTCGTTCCTACTACAGTCACAAAAATTCATATAAATTTTATTATTATATTTGTTTTCATTAATTTACTGGTTCTTCTTGGTAAATAAAAATATATTTTGTATTGTCAAATAGATTTATTTGAATTTTCCGACTCAAAAAATTTGCCTACAGTAACCCATAGTTTGCGTTCTGCTGCTCTATGACACTAGTTTGCAGCTTCGAGAATCACAATCGTATTCAGGACGTCCGCACTAGTCGACTCGCCTTTGGCTATCGCCATCCAGCTCCTTAGCACGCTGGCATATATTGATATTAGCTACGAAAAACTGGTCCTTCGTGATTCGTGATAATGTCAGTGTATATATAATTTGCGTAATTTATATATTGTACTCACGAGTCAATTTCTTATATTCGATAATAATGTATAGTAAAATATATATTATATTAATTATTATTTTACAATGGTATACCACTATTAACAATATCTAAATTATTATAAATATAAAACATATACTAAAGTTTATTATGACAGTATACTGAAACGGCATTTAATTTCACAATAATTAAACAAAACGATGGGCTTAATATTGCTAATTTATGTTATTTAATGTATAAAAGCACTTACTTAATGTATTAAAATAATATACGTAATAATTTGCTCATTTGCAATGTTATTTATTTTGTCTAGTGCTGCTAAAATAAATAATCATATTTTTAATAATTAATTTTATAATATATATTCTGTCTGGAGTTAACTATAAATAAATTATTTATAAAAAAAGTGCATTAAAAATACAGTTTAATATAGATTTCTCTTAGATTTTTTAAAATTATTTTATTCATACTTAAATATCATACTATTTGTGTAAATTAAATTAAGGCCATCATGACAGGTTACCTTAATGCGTCATGATGTTCAAAAAATGAAAAAAGCATTGTATTAATAAAATGATTTTTTTATTGTTTAATCATCGTGACAAATATATAAAAACAATATAAAAAAAATAATAATACACAGTATGAAATATAAAAAGTCATAAAATATTAAAATTAAATCTTACAGCTCCTCGAAGCGGATAAATATATATAAATATGCAATGACATGTATTAACAGCTTACCGCCCGAGGTTTTTTTTTGTCGAACATTACTTGGTGGCCGTGTGATTTCGCAGAATAATGGGAAACAATTATTTTTTTAGTAAATACTTGTAAACCAATTAAGATATTTGATTAAAATTTATTATGTAGCTTTCTTATGATTTTTCGCATAAATATATTGAGATATACCTTTTGAACATTTATCTATTAGAGTATATGATGCACCCAGAGTTTGGGAATTCCACACAGATAACAAAATGCATTTTATTATCGAAGGAATGCAGTATATTTAGTCTTTTCTGAACTATCGACCGAATTATATCGCAAAGATTGTGCACGTGAACATTCAGTAATGATGAGTGTGAGGGTGATATTTTCCCAGAAGACTGAAATCTGGACAAGTAGCACCGTGTTTATGTTGACAATTTTTAAAATAGCGTTTTACTCGCAAAATATTTATTTTTAGGGAAGACAGAACTTTGCGGAAAATAGGAGTCTGTCAGAATCACTACAGATGAAACATGGCAGGAAAGGTAAAATTTTTATCCAAATTTGGAAAAAAATAAGAAAAGAGATTTCAGAACGATATCTACTTTTCATAACACCCAGATGATAGACACGGAATAAAACCAGAACGACTCGCTGTACAATTTATAAGCCTCAATGTATATTAAATATATAATCAATAGTTATATAATATTTTGTAAAACAATTGAATAAACAAAAATATTTTGTTTTTTTCATTTATTTCAATGCGCATTGTTTTATTCGTTCAGTGTCTATCAAAATTTAAAACGTAACAGAAAAATCATATTCAAAGATTTTTATTGAGTAAGGCATGCAGAATTCAGTGGAATCTATCAATTCTGAAGACATTTCACTAGTTACTATCACATATTGCCGTGCCAGTGCTATCAATCTACCAGAAAGGCTTTCGGATAACCATTAACCAATAAAAATAAAAAGTGGGGAAAAATATGTGAGAAGAAAATGTCGTGTTTGTTCTGCACATAGAATAAGTAAAAATACAGCATCTATGTGCAGAAGTAGTGAAATTCCTCTTCATATTGATAAATGTTTTTATACGTGTTTTTATATATAAAATATTTCAATAGATAAAAAAGTGTAATTAATAAAAATAAATATAAATAGTGATAAAGTGATATAGTGCGATTAATAAGTGTAATAATGAAAATAAATATGTGCGTGACAGTTGTAATCAGAAAAAGGACGCCGAAAATTTTGGTGAGTGCAAATTAAATTTAATATAAACGGATATTTTTTATACAAAAATTTATAGAAGCATTTAAACATACGTATTAATAAATTATAAATTACTGGTCTGTAACCATTGCAAACATTTTCAATTTACACTAAATTTTAGGAATGAAAAATAGATATTTATTCGTTCATGAATTTATTCCTTAGATTTTTTTAAGCGCAATAATATTCTTTTTTATAATTATTTTACTTAATGACGGCAATAATGTATCCAAACCCCTGGTTTCTTAATTCGTGAATCATTGCAGTTTTCTATATGGTAAAGAAATTTAAAAATAACAAACACCCGGTAAAAATGTTCGTAAGTTAATGAATGATATTTTTTGGAAGTTCTTTGATTGATGTGCTATCCATTTTATCAACATATACCGTAACGATTTTATTTTTTAATTTTGCAATAACATACAGAATTTTAGTTTGAAAAACATTGTTAATTGATGTACTAGCAACCGTGATGTTTCGATTTCTTTTGATTGGATTGTTAGCTTGACCCTAAAATTTATTTCTGTTCAAAACGTGTAACACAAAATATTATTTTTATATGAAATAAATATTAATTGCGTTTTATTAGAATAAAATGACTCGTTTTAAAAAAAATTAAGGAAAATATAATTTATTTTAATTTGATAGTACATCTTTAAATATCATATTGTGGCAAACTTGATGGAATCCCAATATTTTTTTATTAAGATCAAAATTATATCTTGCACTATTAGAATCGAATTAAAAAAATAATAAATTACTTATTTAATAATACAAAAATATTTATAAATTAATGTTAAACCGTTTACGTTTAATTACATTTTGCTTAGGGCAGTGAGCCTAAGCGAGATTAATGAAAATTATTTAAGGTGTAAATTATTCTGTGATAAGTCTTTGTTAAAGTTATATTCATGAAAAGGGTTTATGACACATACTTACATAAATATAATAATGTTTTCTTAGCCAAAATATATAATAATTTCAAGGTGAAATAATATGATTCAAGAAAAAATATTCGCAGAATTTTCCATAAACGATTTTGTTCAAAGTATACTTTTGATCGCTGATAAATAAATAATTTAAAACCTCCGTAGCCGGATTTAAAGCAAAATTATTTAAATCCTTTTATGGAAAACCGCTTACTTTTAAGCCAAATTTTTAATATATTCGTATTTATAAAAAATGGATAAAATAATATTTCCATTTTTTCATCTTTGTAATAAACGCAAAAAAATACATTAACTTTTGAAATAATTAAACAATGTTCTTGTTGTTTAAGTGTATTTTAAGTATGACTTACAATTCAGCATTAACACATTTTAAGTTGTAGGATGTAAGTCGTAATCATAAAATGAATATATTCATACATATACGTAATTGAAGGTAACATTGTAAAGTACACTTATGTATTAAATATATAGTAATATATATACGATGGTGAAAAAATTCTGGAATTTTAAATTTTATTTAGCTATAGTAAAAAAAAATATTTTTATGCTACAAAAAGTAGAATATGTAAGAGTTTATTTTGCCAGTGCCTATTTAAAGCTGTTCTTCATAAATTAATTTATTACTTATTTTAATTGATATCATCCAGATATAATACATTAATTTAATTTAATTTAATTTATGCGTTTCCATAACATTATCAAGTGGGCAGTTGCACTGAATCAATTTACTTAAGACGTCGCTTAACATAACGGCAAAGGTAGCATAGAAAAAAGCAGCGATCTATTGCCACGTCTCTTTTGATTATGCTTTTAATTTGAAGCAATGTTTACATCATCGATTTTCAAGTCAGCAATTTGATAACACTGGTCTGAGATGTTAGCTTAGCGGTGTTTACCCAATAAATGAACCACTAGGTCAAAACTATTTATATAGTAAATGTAAGCGAGAGCTTCTGCGAATGCACTAACAAAAGCTGCAATTGGCGCCTCTTCGGCTTAGGCACGCTAGCTAAAGCTTTTGATAGACGGAAGCTTTCGGTGAAAGCGTAATTTATCTTATATAACTACAATAAAAGTTGACGGGAACAGACTTGTATCAACTAAGAGCATCCAATCGGAATAACGTTGATTTGATTAAAAAGTTTCATTATGTATAAGTGACATTTTGGAGTACTTACATATATACTTTTTTATAAAATCGTAGTATATCTACGTATTTGTTATGAAAGACATATTGAATTTAAAATAATAACTATTTTATAATTTTAATTACACTGTTCATATCTAGCTTTCATTATCGGTTTTATGGCGTTCTGTTTCAAGATATATTATATCTTTCAACTCTTATACAAAGTTTTTGTTGAATTGTTTTGATCTAGTAGCATATATAAATGTTTTTGATAATCTGTTCGTGAGAATAAGTAAATCAAAGTCAGAATTGCGTAGTTTTTAAGGTGCTGCATTAATGATATAGAGTCGCAAATTCGATTCCCGCAGCAGACTTTTTGACCATCGTGACTCATTGTAGGTAACATGTTATCACGATTATTCTAAATTAATTTAAATAAATAAATAACAAGATTATATTGAATTAGATAGATATTTATATTATAATGTTTAACTAACTTATTTATATGTATTATATTAAGGATTGCCAATGTTAAAACAGAAAATTTACAAAAAAACATAATTTTTCATGTTATTTATTGTACACTAAACGACTTATTTATTATTAAAGAAATCTTAAATTAAAACGATTTTTTGCGAATATAGATTCCTTAAGCGGCATAATGATTAAATTGTATTTTAGCAATACATTTGGACTTAGAATATTTAATCAGTAGTAGCTTCTTCTTGTCAATTGTGTAAAATGACCATTCTGTAACTGGTAAATTAATGTTGGCATCTATATTCATTGCAAGGTACTTAAATATGGGTTGAAGCCATATGTACTCAATTAATTAAATACATATTTAAATGGCATTTAAATTTTTTTTAAGATTAATCTATTGTAGTAATTTAATTTTCATCAGTTTCAAAAAGTAGATCCTATTTAGAAAAGCAAAACATAAAAAAATATGTTGTATTTAAACACATACATACTCTTATATGTAAATACAAACTAAGTAATAAAATATGTAGTTTACACTTAAATGTTTGCCTTATATCTAGGTTTCTCAATTATTCATAGTTTTCAACTATTCAAATATTGAATAAATAATGGATCAAGTACTCGCATATATTCTTATTTTTTTGAAAATGTTTTTACACATATAAATTTATTTAACCAATTATTTAATTTAAACAAAAATATTGGTTAATATTAATTAAGAGTTGATTACTTTCCTAATCGTTCAACTTTTTGAGTTTTATAAAATATGCATAACATAATACTGTGCGAATTACTAATTGGTGAGGATGGTATTTATTTATTTACGTAATTTTGCATGAGTAAGTACATAATTCTGCGGTTACAATTTAATACATTAAAATTATAAATAAAATACATATATATTCAGAAAAATATAACGAAGACACCTAAAATATTTATTATTAAATTTTGGTTAATGAAAACAAAAATGACAATTATATTGTGATATGATATTTGTTTTATTTTTTATTTACTACATTTATTTGCTTAAAGTTGCAGTAAATAATATTTAATTTCTTTGCAATTATTGCTAGTTGATTGTGGAGAATCGTTACATTTTTCAAATGCATTATATTTAAGAATATGTGGCAAACTTTACAGAAAATGCCTGAGGGATGTGTAAATCATCGGTAGATTTAATTCCATAATAATGTTTAAAATTTAAATTAAGTATTAATAATCGATTATTACTCATTAACATTTTTTTGGTTACAAATATTAGTTCATATTTTTTAAAAATAGTTTTAGGAAAAATTTTAGTTTTCATTTAGATATATGTATGTCTTTTGTGTGTTCATCAAAAAGCAAATTTAACAAAACACCTGAAGCTATTTTAATTTTAATTTACTTGTAAATCCCCCAAAGCAAAACATATATTCATGTTAGATGACTATGAATATGGACATAATAAATGTTTAATCTAGTTTTGTACGATAATAATTTTAAAACTTGTATAAAGTTCTTACCATTGGTAATACTTTTTATATTATATGATACAATCAATATGATTATATTTTTTTTTAAGAAATTAATGTTATCACTCTTTGTAATTAAATAAATATTTACAGTAAATTTAATATCCGATACAGTTTTTTTATTATTAATTATTAATTTGTTTACCCTCATCCATCTACTAATATGGAGAAAATTACTCCGATTGTTTCTTTGCATGTCTTTGTATGTTTTAGAGCTATATATTAGCACTGTATCATCAGCATATAGTTGAATCCTTCCTGCAAGCTTACAAAGAGTTTAATATATAGATTTATATATAGATTAAATAATAAAGCTCCCAAAATATAAATAAATTAACTGCTATCGAATTATTGAACTTATTTAAATAAAATCTTGAAACAATAAACATAAAAATTTACTTTACTATATTTTACGAATATTCGATTAATTAATAAAATATCCATGTAGTTAAAAATCGTGTGATAAATGAAATATTTGATTGAGAACGTGATTGATGATTGAAAACCATATTTCTAGCCCTTTTATTTTATTCATAAATTAATTGATAGCATGTAATACCACCATTCACTGTTCTCGCGACTTTTACAAATCGTCGTCAATCATATTTAAATATTAAGCTTTTTTCTTGATTTAAAATCACTTCGGTGGTTATTTTTTTTGCTATTCTTTCAAAAAAGAGTCTTCTTTTCTTAGATTTTTAAGTTCCATTAAAACATATTTACTTGTTCATGTTGAAAAGGATATTATTTTAGATCTAGATCGAGATTTAGATCTAGGTCATTTTAAGGCGTAAGTCTGTGGAGAGTCCCCATACTTTTTTTCAATCTGCCTAACCCTGGTTTCTTCTTATCTAATTATTAATGTAGTTTTTAGATTACCAAAGTAAATGATAGGCCGATTAGAATAGTTGAAAAAATCGTAAGCTTTTATTGCCATTTGAGTAAATCGAAGCTTCCAAGAAAGCATGCATATTTTCAAACATCTGGAACGGACCCTCCATTTTTTATGCAGCGGTTATAAAACATTTAAAAATATTTATACGAATTTAATATTCATTATTTATCTCAACTTAGCATTTAATTTTCTATACACTAGTGACACAAAAAATTAATTGTTAGCTTAAATACCGATGTTTATTTTTAGCGTAAAACGCTATGTTAATCGAATCCCCGGCTATTAACCAATTTATAACTACGTTATTCAATCCTTGTTTATAATAATAAAATTGAATGTTATAAATGTTTTGCATTGTATTTTTATAAACCTAATTTATACTAATATTTTTGGTAGCCATTTTTGTCTAAGCACGATCTTAATGACAATTTCCATTTAATTTAAATATTTAATAATAATTATATAAGCAAAAGTAGTAAGTTTCTAATTCTTTACTGTTCATTTTTAACTTATGAAATTAAGTTCATTATCTTGTCTAAAAAATAATCGGAGATATAATTATTTATTTATTAATGTTATATTATGCCTTTATAGTGGGAAGCAATAAATAAAATGAATGAAATTCAGTCTCAAAAAGTTATTTGTCATTATTTAAAGCCGTATCTACTTACGAAAATTTGAAAACTTGATCGACGCATCATTTCCCAATTTTTACATATTTTTTTTCATTCTCGCCCGTATGAGAAAAGTTTCGGGTAGTTTTATCATGAAAATGTGTCTTCAATGTAAGTTTTACCATTGATCAATAAATGTTTTTTCCTGTCGTATAAAAAAGTTTGAATATTGGAATCAAGTATTATTATACAAGCATTGAACATTTCAAACCCATCATGTTATGTTCCATTAGTATATAAAAATAAAAGCAAAGATACAAAGTCTGTTGAGATGTATTTATAATACTATGAGCGCAGATAAACTAGTAGTTCATTTATAAATAAGATCCTTCTTGATCGTTAAATTCATATCAAAACAATTTTTCAAATGCTTCATTATATCATTAGATACATTAGATATGTTCTGTAACTTATTTCCTTATCACGAGTTTAACTCATTTATGATTTTTTTTACCAGTTCATAATATGTAGAATTTTACCAATGCAACAAAAAGGCAACGGAAGGATCTCGTGGTGTTATGATTAAACACGGCAAATTTAATTTATACACGGTGACTTAAGCCTGATAATCTCTGCCATGTCACGCGGACCCTGACGGTATTTTTACTTTACGAATATGCCTCGTATAAAATATAAATTAAAATGTGCTACTTTGCAATTCTCATAAATAATGAGCTTGTATTTTATTTAACTGTCTACTTTATATAATTTTTCGTTAAAAAATATAATTATGAGAATACATATTTTATGTATTATACAAAAGGAAGTATTTTTTTAAATTAGTTTTTACAAAAGGATTTTATACAATCCAGAGTTTCTAGAAAAACTCCACCTAATTATAAGTGCTTGCGTTTACAATTAAATTTATAAATGAAAGAATATATATTGCACTCAGATAACTACAACTATCTGTCGGATGTGTGGTTATTTTGTCATCCGATCGCACGTTACTATGATGAAATTAATTTGAATTATATCTATGCATATGCATATATTTTTTGCTTCATAAATTCCATATATTATAAATATATTTACAAAATAATAAGTTAATTATTATACGAAAGTGTGTATTTTGCATTGTATATACATAATAACGTCGACGAGTGATTGCGTAATTCGGAAGCTCTGATTCCAATAAATCTGTAATTGATTAATGTATATGTTTGTATAAAATATCTCGCATGAAAATTTATTCTCGCTCTGATTATTCTTTACATAGTTTTTCATGTTGAAGCTTTTCTTTTATTACAATTAAATAAAATTCCTTATCAAATATTCGCTTCATTTTAATTGGAATTTGTAATTGACATATTTACTTACACATGTGGTTAAACAAGTACTTGTCAAAACTATTGTATACTAATAACAAGGTTAATCACTAGAATCAAATAAATGTCACCGTAATGGAAGTATAATCTCTAATGATATATAAAATTATAAGATCGTGTACACTACTATAGATGTACGAGATAAAATCCAAGTGGTTATAATTCGGTATAAAAGTGTAACGATTCAGGTCTGGGGCTGAGTAATAAAAGTTTATTTGTTTGTTCAGTCCGGAAGCTGGTAAGCTTCCGTTGCCCCTTCAGCAGATTATCTTAAGAATACACATCAATTAAAGTAAACTAACATCCACCGCTAATATAGCCGAGCACTAATACTGCGGCAACCGAATTAAGATACCGAAAACAACACTGTTTAATCAGAATCTCTGAAACACTTCAATTTGGGTGACTTTTTTATGGGATTTAATAGTAATAATGTACTGCCACAAAAATAAGATAATTAGTTAAAATTTCAAAAAATATACTCTGAGTTGCATTATATTTTTAAATAGGACTTTTTATAAACAATTTTTTTTATTTATTATTTTTAAAATTCATCGTTTGCAAAAATTTTAATATGGCAAAATATTTTATAATATTTTAATATTTAAAGTATATATGTCATAGTAAATGTATATTATTCAGTAAAATCATATTTTTACTAGTAGAAACATAATTTCTAGTTAAAACAATTGATTTAAACTGTGGAATATTAGATAATGTGTCGTTAAACTTCAATTTGAAAAATTCAAAACCCAACTTGACCTTATAAAAGTTCAAAAGCTATAGTTGTGTTTAATTCAAGATAGTTTAGGTTTGAATATTTTTACTTGAACGTGTGAAGTGTAACCCTGTTACTTTTAGGATTTAACCTTTTTTTCAAGCACACAAATGGACACTTCATGCCCGTCAAATAAAAGCTTAGAGCAGCTTATAATTTTACTATCATCTGTCAATAAAATTATATTTTCACTAGTAAAATAAATATCTATCGGTAAAATTGTTTTACAGTATGATTTTAATGAAATGCCAGTGAATATATATTTTCACTGGTAATACATATACACGGTAACATATAAACTTTTTGTTATACAATACTTGACAGTACCATTTTTGTGGTGCAGCATTGAACGTTATTTTATTGGAATTAAAATTGCTTACATTTTTTTTCGATATTTATTCAGTAAACAGTATATAGAATTGTATATTAAAATGGTGACCGGATTATTGCGCACATGAAAATTCCACACAGCGAAAATTCTGAACGTATATTCAAATATATTTTACTTTTGATACCAACATCTTTATATTATTCTCTTTTTTTTAAGTATATATATGAAAAAATTATAGTAAATATAAGTGTATCATACCAATTTAAATTATTAATTTAATTGTAAAATATTTTTTAAACATGATATTTTATATATGTATTGATTTTTAAATATACATACATATCTGTGTAAATTGATCACCTTTGATCGGAATTTTTGCTGTGCCCAATTTTCGTTTGCATAATAATTACTGAACCATTAAAAATATGCGATGAGCAAATCTAAAAATGTACTAAACATTTTTTTTTTAATAATATTTTTCTGGTATACAAATACATATTCATAATTACCCTAAAAAAAGCTATATGCTAAAATATTTAATATGTATAATAATACAAATATTCAAAACATATTTTTCGTACAAAATCATACAAAATATTTTTCTAATGCAAAATGTATGTAAAACGTTGAATTTAACAGATTTTTTTTATTAAAAAATCAGAAAAAATAGACTTTGTAAATTATGTACAGTATCTTATACTAATATATTTTTATAATTAATTAGTATAATTATTAATTTTATGCATAAATATCATACGTTGCATAGAATAGTAAACTTATATATATGTATATATAATATATACACTTTTTATAAATCAGTCAACATTAAGTAACATATAATTTTTTATTCAAAATATTTTTGTTATACTGAGGAATTCAATTATGTATTAATAATATAACATACTGTCTTTTTAATACAGAAATATTACGAGCAATTTTAATAATATAATAATTTTTAATAATACAAATATTATATGTTTACTTTATTTTAACTGCCTAAAATGTTATTAAGTTTATTTTATTTGTTGATTGTAAATCTTTTGTTGCAACATGACAGGCGTTAACCCAATGCGTTATAACGGAGTAAATACAACAAGTAAATAGAGACATAAGACCTTATTCAGAGTCTGTAACTCAGTAACATATATTCTATTACTTAAAAACTATTTATGTAGCTAATAATCAATAGCTAGATTTATTTAAATTAATATTCTGTGAGATTAGGAAAATCTAGGAAAACCTAATATGTAATAAGTATATAAAAATCACTAATTGCGAGTTCTCAGATACGATAGAAATTTAAAAGCATTTAAGGTCCATATGGGACGCGAAACCTACATATGTTTATGTATAAGTCATCGACTAATACCCCGTGAAAAAAAACTTAAAGCATTAAAAGCGCAATAAACAAAATTCTGTAAGTTTTACGTCCCATCGACAAGTTCATTTTGTAAATTAAGATCAGATATTCGCGAAATCAGATAAAAGCATTTCAAATAGCCGTTTGGGCCTTCACAAATATAAATTCGAAATGCCAAGTGCGGGGTTGCCAAATCTTTACCTGTTAAAATCTCTTATTTACATTAAAAAATATTTGTAATATGCTACTGCAATCAGACCAAGCGCATATCATTCGAATTTCGCTTTATTTTGTACTTCCATTCGTAATTTAGAAGAGAGTTTATTTGGAATTGTACCAACTTGCCGGACCAGGTTTGATTTGAAGAGAGAAGCAGCCGCTTCTCTATTCACATCAAACCTGGTCCGGTAATGACTTCCGGAATCAAGAGTTCAACAGAGATGACTAGATTTTAATATGAAAGTGTACCGAAAATTTCAATAGATTAGCCACATGCCTAGTGTCATATATTTATAGTAATATAAAAATAAATAAAAATGTGTTGTAAATTATTTATACAGCAATGATAGATATAAATAGCTTGGTAGTATAAAACAGCATGTAACACAAAAACATTCTTTGTTTTTAGACAATAATTACATCAATTGTACGTGAATTCATAAAAAGGTTTCACAATAATAATTAATTTTGCATTATATTAAAAATTTAGGCGCTGACATCTAGATCAAGACAAATTCAATTATAAAATTCGATTACTAATAAGCTTTTCATATTTTTCAATGGGTATTTCTCACTATTACATTCGATATTGTGGTAAAATATAATTAACATCATATTATACCAAAAAATATCAGAAGCAGCTATTACAATTTTTAAATAATACTACTATAAATTTAAAAAGCTTGAATTATTTGCGTAGTTCAAATTAATACATTGAGATTGAATTTTCTCAAACAAGCTTTCTAAGAAAGCCATATTAATGCTTTCAACAGACGCAGCTGTATTGCGTTTACGTTCTAGCTAATATATTATTTTCTTGAATATTTTTAAGACATAATTTATTACTGAGTACGTGACATTTTGTCTGAAACGATTGATCATTTAATTAATAAATTTTAAAACTTTAATTTATGCAAATATTACATGCTAACGGTTGCATGAATTGTAAAAATAGAAGTAGGGAATTTTTACACGTACTTTCCTTTGAAAAAACTCGACTATAATGGTTTTGCTCGAGTTCTCAAAACTTTGTTAAATATGCATCTAGAATCTAGATACATATGCGTATTTTGAAACTTTAAACGTTTATGGAAAATAAAAGAAAAGTAGCAGAAAATGAGCTTTGAAATAAGGTCAAACAAAGATATGTGCTTTTTTTTGTGTTACGTGCTGTTTTATCCTACTAAGTTATTTATATCTAACATTTCTGTATTTATAGTTTAAAGCACATTTTTATTTATTTTTATTTTACTTGGAATATGGCTAATCTATTAAAATTTTACATACACTTTCATATTAGAATATATTTTTCGTAATCAATCAATACTTCTTTACCAATATAATAAGTGATTAAAGATAATTTACCTTTTTTATTTCTAAGCCTGATATTTATTAACTGAATTGCACAAGTAATTATTTAAAAAGTTGTAAACGTGGAATGAAAGAATTTCATTTAACTCCTAAATAGCTATTTTGTAGAATATTTAAAATATTACGTATTCGAGGTAAATATTTTCACGAAAAAACATGTTTTTAATATTTCCCTTTGAAATTTTATAGAGACTGTTATTACATAATATATAATACGTTATTAATGTCATTATGCTGAAAAAAATACTAAAATTTTGAATTAAATAGAACGTCATAAAAATATATTATGTTCTTTTAAAACTAATTAATACACATAGTTACCTGAATGTAGAAATTGTAACTAGAGTGAGACTAATGAATGAAAATATCTCGAATATTTGACTTTTACAAATTATATCGATTGATGTTTTGACAAATTTAGTGATTAGATATTAATAAAGTATTATGTATAAATTATATTTTATTAATAATAAAAACAGCTTAGTTATATTATAATGTCCACTAATGTCGCATAATATTAAAAATTCATTTACCTCTGACTGTTACGCTCAATTAAAATATATTTGTAAAAATAGGGTGGATCTATCGTTATAAAGACTCAACTTGAGGTAATCATTTCAATTTTTATATGACTAAATAAAAAATGTCAGCCTTTTCGTTTCCTTTGATGCGTGTTAAATTTCACTGAAATATGTATATTCGACGTCAAATAAGCGTATTGTCGAAATATGACAAAATACTCTTTCATCTTCAGTCAGCAGATTCGAAGCTTAAGTATTTCGTACGATTTCTTAGTATGGCACTCTTTCAAGTACATCTTTACGTATACGTTTTTTTCTATTTAAAAATACACGTTTTGCGTCTTTATATGAAACGCATTCAAATATACAAGTCGACGACACGACGGAAAATTCGTTGCTTACATGTCCACATTTCGTCGTATTATGTGACAGAAAAGGAAGATGAACGACCGATTTTTTTATGGTTTTGTTTTTCGCCACCATAGCCATAAATCATGATTCAGAAATCGTTTTGCTCTATAAATATATCGAACGTGTATATGTGACCAACGTGCAATGAACGCACGCCAATTCCTTCGTGTGTATTCACTCGCTTGATGGAGCGAGTGAATCTGTACTTGCATCTTATTCTTTATCTCCTTATATAGACTTATATTAATATTTTTGTCTTTCAGTTCGTTTTTCCCAATATATTACAGAAATTGTTTAATTTTTTGACATGGATCGAAATGTATCAATGTTTAAATAAGGACATTAAATTTAAATAATTGTTTCACAAAACGAATTGTTTGTGAAACAATTATTATACAGTTTAGGTGCGAGCGAGCATTGGTTAGAATAGTGAACACCTTATAAATAACGTGAGTGAGAGTGAGTGAGTAATACTGCCCTAATCTCTCACTCGCTCTCGTCACTTAACACGCGAGCGAGCGAAAGGGAAAGTATCTCATCGTACGCGCCTGATCAACACATGTACTCTTTTGCGGAAAAATACCAATCACAGCTATTTCTCTAAAATTAAATCCCTGGAGACAAAAAATGGATCCTTTGTTCAAGCGTGACTAAGAAAAACTAATCTATCACACGCAGAAAGGGCAATTCCAACCCCAAAATCTAGATTGCACCCTAAGATGCTTTTATTCGTGTATGGTGGATTTTCAAAGAAATTACTTATTTAAATGGCAAAAGTGTATAGTAAACTTTTAACTCGATTGAGTGAAATAGACAAAAATATATTCTTCAACATAACACTACTAAAGTGACTCGGGATAAAGTATTGCAGTCCCCATATATGCAGACTATTTGTTTTATATTATTTTTAATAAAATATTGTTTTAAGGGAGAAATATTCTAATACATAAAAAATATGAATTCGGCATTTTTCGCCTGTTTTACTTTTAAACCAGAAAATTATTACAAGAAAGGTTGTAGTAATTAATTGGAAATGTGATATAACATTATATAGAAAAGCTATCATAGTTATATTGATATAAACGACATATATTAATCATAGTCTATCATAATTATTTCGCTTCAATATTAAGTCATAAAAACATTGTTAAGACCAATAATTTTTTCTCTTAAAAAATTAATGAAATTGACGTTTAAAGAAACAATAAAAAAATGCTACTCAAATCAGCAAATAATTTTTGTACATATAAAATTTTAATTATCAAGTAAATAATATTCTCAACAGATGTTCTGGTAACATTAGACACTTAAAATAAAAATATATTTTAAAAATATGTAAGTAATTATATGTAAAAAATAAAATAAATTATTTAATTAAAAGCAAACCAAATTTACCAAACAAACCTATAAAAAAATAGACCACATGGTCTATTTTATAATTCGATTAATTTTTTTAGTTTTGCTGCTACATTTACAAAATAACTTATTTTGCAGTTTATTTAAACACTATTCTTCTGCAGCTAATTTAAAAAAATTGTATTATTTATTATAATTTTAGAAATTACTGTCAATAAAAACAAATAGACAACATTATATTGTATTAAGTTTATTATAATTAAACCAGATTAACAGCTTACAGTTTAAGGTATACATACATAGACGAAGCTCTAACGTAATAATCATAAATAAAAGTGTAGATCTATTGTATTATCAGAGATGTTTTATAATTATAATATTTAACTATAATCAGAATATCTTGATTCGTTTAATTTCTAGTCAAATGCATTTAAAATACTAGTCAACTAAAAACTTAATTACATCTAACGCAACATTTTATTTAAATAATTAAATAATTAGTTAGCAAATTCCCAAATTCTAGTACATATAGTATACAATAATCATTTGAAAGCAATCTGCTATTTTTATTTTGGTGTATTAAGCTATGATCACCTATTAAAAGAGCTAGTTCAACCCCTTTTTATATAAAGTTGCACTTTTGAAATCTAATCATCTGGCATTTCCATTACGTAAAAGTCTTTTATCCTCAGTCCAGGTGTAAATAAATCAATCAATTGTTGTGAAAAAATCTTTTAATTAATCTTGAACCATAATATAATAATATGTTATATTTATATCCAGCTTCTTTTTTATATCTGTTCTTTATTTTCTTCAAATGGGTTTTCTTGGTTTTAAGCACTACTTTTTCGATTTATTATTTTAATTTTAGAGCATGATCCTAGTGTGATTTAAGCTATTTTTGAATATTTTAGACGACAACCTTAAAATAATTGCTGTTTGAAAGTACATTAAAAATTATAAAACCTTTTTTTAATTGAATTTGAACCCCACCTCAAAGTTGATAATTCGTTATCCTAACCATACAACCACCGCACTGATTCATCCTTTCAGAAGTCGTAAAAAGCGTGTCTTTGGCGGTGGAGAAATCGATTCACCACCCTAGCGGCGTATTTTTGGTAAAGTGTAGGGAAGCAGGGAATATTTATCGTTTTAATCATTGCTCAATTTTCATAATACGCATTTAATCTCATCGAATTACTCGTTCCAACAAATTCTTGAGTGAAGGGAAAAAAAAGCAATCCTTCTAATAGTGTATACATCCATCGTTTCGGTTGCTCGTATAGTATCGTACATGTTTTAATTTATTTTAAATGATTTTGTGATATATTGTTGATTTTCTTATATTAAGAATATTGCATTAGTTTTTAAATAATTGTTTGAAATACATACATATGTACAAATTGTATTTTTTATATATTATTGTAATATATATTAATACATATTATTATTAAGAAAAAATCGCGTTTAATTAAAAATAATTAACAGAAAGTCCTATAATATATTTATATAGCTAGAGTGATACATTTTCATTTAGGATAAAATACAAACAGAAAACTAAAAAAGTATATAATAAAAATTGAACTTTAAATTAATAGTATTATTGTGTTTTAACACGTTAAACACAAAAATGCTTAATATTTTTTTTTTCATTACTTTAGACTTGAGATTAACATATTAATAAAATGCTCTGTTAGATATTTTATACTATACTACAATATTTGTATAACCTTTGCTAAAAATAAAATATATAGTAATGCATGTAACATTTTTTTATGAGAAACTC
Organism: Plectrocnemia conspersa; assembly: GCF_051122295.1. Taxonomy (NCBI): domain Eukaryota; kingdom Metazoa; phylum Arthropoda; class Insecta; order Trichoptera; family Polycentropodidae; genus Plectrocnemia; species Plectrocnemia conspersa. Next base: position 14,528,263 of record NW_028277166.1, on the reverse strand, counting down.
TATGTTTAATTTAATATATATGTTAAAAAAAGTTTTATTCCAAAAAAACTATTTATTAATCTTATATTTTTATACAGTTGTTATCAAAAACATATCTTCTTTATTTGATCCCTATAAAATCATCGTTGCTTCGATGGCAAAAATAAATAGGACATTATCACTACATCTGCTAAAAAAAATAACCCGATTTCTGTACACATTATCTAATTTTAATTACTGTTGCCAGTGAATGATTAATTAAGATTTATTTACATGATGTTGTTTTACTTCCACCAAATATAAAACATTGCCTTTTTGCGAACTTCTGTTTTTAAAAACGCTTGATGAGACTTCTGCGTGTTTTTTCACGTCACGTTTTTGTGTAATAACCACATTTTATCTTCACCAATTAGTGTGAAAAATGTCAAGCTTTTATAAAATTACATTAAAGCACCGTTATATTTTTATGTAGTAATTCACAAGAAACCAAAACATAAAACATGGTTGGTTTGTTGACTTTTATATTCAGAATTAGTTTATATCATCATTTTTTAAAGACAAACTAGTACTAATTTATTAATTAAAAATGATTTTATAAACATACATTTATGGTATATGTTAGGTTACTGCTTTTAGAAAAAATGATAATGTAAAAAAATAAATGTATTTTATAACATTATTAATTAAAAAAAACACTGACATGATTTATGAATTATGTTAACTTATTATTTTATACGATAAATGTAGCAAAAGGTTATAGGTTAATCTATATTTAAATTCATTATATAAATGTATAATAATGTTAACATTTAAATTATGTTAACATGATTTTAGTAATTTTGTGACGTGTAAGAATAAACTTTTGAGCAAATGATTAAAATGGTGTCTAGAAAATACTATAGTTTTATAAGCTTACAGTGAATCTTATATTTATAAATGGTACTTCTTAAAATTTAGTATCATGTTTAAATCATAATAATCACAAGCGTTAATTACAATTGATAAAAGCATTTATCAATGGATTAAATCTGTTGAAATTATTCGAGCTTGGTATTTGACATTTATTTAATTTATTATGTGTTGACAGTAAATCAATACGTATTGTTATGTTTATGAATGAGCGATACGCATATTTATTACATAAATTTAGCTATGTGTCGTTAGAGCTAAAACTCGTCCGAGTAAATGTTTTAATTTCGCCAAATTTTGTATAGAAAAAATAATAAAAGAAGTAGTAATCAAACAATTAAAGGAATTTATTACTTCTCAAAACATAATATGTGAACAACAATCGGGATTCAGAGAAAAGCATTCCACTGAAACTGCATTACAAGTAGTGATAAATGATTGGCTGTTGGCTAAGGATACAAACAAAATCATTGGAGCAGTTTTCTTGGATTTCAAGAGAGCCTTCGAAACAATAGACAGAAAAATAATGTTAAAGAAATTGGAGAGTATAGGTATAAGTGATATAGTTTTAAGATGATTTAATAATTACTTATATAAAAGAAAACAAAAAGTTAAAATAAATAATGTATATTCTGAAGAGAAATTAGTGTCTTATGGAGTACCACAAGGGTCTAAATTGGGACCATTGTTATTTGTTTTGTATATTAATGATATAGTTAATAACGTGAAAAAATGTAAAATTCATCTATTTGCGGATGACACATTAATGTATTGCATAGGTGATAACATTAAAGAAATTGTAAATAATTTAAATAATGAATTAAGTATATTAGAAATATGGTTAAAGAATAATGTACTTAAATTAAATGAGAATAAAACTAAATGTATGTTTATTAATTATAAAAATGTGTTAGATAATAGTACCAAAATAGTAATAAATAACTCTAGTATAGAAATAGTGGATAATATAAAATATTTAGGAGTAATTGTTGATACAAAATTAAATTTTAAAGAACATTGTAATTACATTTAAAAAAAAATTAGTAGAAAAATAGGTTTATTATCTAGATTAAGAAATATATTAAGTATAAATACAAAAAAAATAATTTACAATAGTATAATATTGCCCCATTTTAATTATTGAGCTACACTATTAAATATGTTAAATAAATTAGACAAACAAATGTTGCAAAAATTACAAAATAGGGCAATGAGAGTAATCTTAAATAAAAATAGATTAACTAATTGTAAAAGTATGATTGATAGATTAGAATGGTTGAATGTTCAAGAAATATTGAGTATGAATGTTTTAGTATTTATATATAAGTTAGAAAATAATATGTTACCAGAATATTTTAATAAGTATTTAATAAGAAATAAAGATGTACATAAATATAATACTAGAAATAGAGAAAATTTAAAGATAATTAAGTATAAGAAAACGAGTACGGCTAGGGGAGTTATGTACGGAGGTTTTGATTTATATAATAGTCTTCCAAGAGAAATCCGAAACAGCAAAAATATAACGGGTTTCATAAATGGAATAAAAAAACACCTTCGTACATATAAAAATAAATTATAATATTAAGTCTTTATTATTGTATATTTTTATTTTTTCTTTCTGTTATGTATTTTTTATATATTTTTTATATATGTTTACTAAATTTGTTATATGTAAAGATTAGCTATTAAGCTTAATAAATTAATAAAATAAATAAATAAATAAATATAATATTTTTAACATATTAAAAATATATAATCCAAATAAAAATTTCTTTGTACCATCCAGATATTTTAACACTCATTGGAATTCTACAATGAGTCCATAAATTCTAGCCTACTGTTGTTTTAGTCACTTTATAAATGGCAAAAATAACTATTATTATCATCACAACAAGATAATTTTAATTTATTGTAAAAATTGTTAATAATAATTGATTAATAATTGCTAATAATTTAATAATCTTTGAGATATCTTTACAACCTCAGAGTAATTATTCTCATTAAGGGTTTTTTTTTAATTTTAAATAAAGCATTAAAATCATAAAATAAGTGGTGCGAGATGTGGTTCATTTTAACAATGTACGAATACAAAGAAAATTCCTAGAATATGTATATCTATATGTTATATGAATATGTTCCTTATGATTGAACGTATAAGCAATTTAACTTTTGTATCACTAAAATAACCGTAATTGAATTTCTGTAGAAATATTTATAATAATTCCTTTACACATTTCTGTTCTTCTTTAAAAAAATTTTCAGGGAGAGTTATCTGACCGTTGAATAAAATACACAGTTTATATTTCGTACAAATATTCCTATTTTTTTACTATTGAATATTTTAATACAAAGTATATTTAATCTATTTTATATTGTATTACATTTGCGCATATATTTCTGAAATAATAATTTAAAATATTTAATACGAAGTAGGATCATACTTTTAAAAAAACCATCTAAGAATAATTTATGTATGTACTTGTATATATATAAATATAAAAATGTCTTTTTTTATTTTGATACACAATTTATATTTATTTATTATTATTTATTTATATCCATAATAAATAAATTATACAAAAGATGCTATATTTAATTTTTGAAGTGGTTTAAAATATTGCATAACTTAAGTAAACCTCATAATATAAAACGACTAGATTCTTATAATTTAAAAGGGTTTGTATGCGATTTCTTGATTACTTTGTTATAGGCTAAATTATAGCTGTGTTTGAGTGCTCGTTTCTTGTTTTCCACCCCGATTAAAAAGCATGCAACATAATATTATTCCCCGAGACAAGCGTTAACTTTGCCGGATTTTTTTTACCCCTTAATTTTTACGTTGAATCTCGACAACACAGTTCGAAGAATCCGACTCCGGATTAAACCGAGCGCTGCTCCACCAAACATAATTATTTTCCTTCGGCAATTAAATAAAAAGAACCATCTGTTATGCGGCCCTCAGTTTCACCCTTCGGTGCCCTCGACTCGAAACAGGGGGGTGGACGAGAAAAAAATAATCGAAGGAGTATTAATATGAAAATAAGAGATAAATCTCGAGTGCGAAAACACGCACAATGAATCGAAACGCTGAACGGGAATGATTTGTGTAATTGAATTTTTTTTTGAGGCTTTCAAGGCATAGCAATTTTTTTCGCGACATTCCGCATTTATTAAATTCGCAAGGGCAATTAGTCGGAAAGGTCGAAAAGCGTAGTACGCGCGAAATTTACGCGTACGGCTTAAATGCGAATTTATTGCCCTGCAAAAGGCACACACTCGTTATATTACGCATACGTATGTATGTAACTAGGGGATTTATTGGGGTGGGTTGCTCAAAATTGATGATGAAAACGATGTGCACAAATTATTAAATTGTATTTTACGATACATAGGATGGCCCAAAAAAATGCTCATAACTCGTTAACTATGAAGTATTAAAAACAAATACGAGCATTGAACGAATTTTTCACTTAAATTTCTTTTAATAATGCTAACTTATGTTTAGCTTAGTGCATTTAAAAATTTTACTTCACATTATTACAAGAGTTGAAATCTTCACTAAGAAAAAAAAATATTTTCTCTTAAAAAGCTAAATAATAATTAGATAATAATTGAATAACAAAACATTATGCTCTAATTCTAAGCATGTTATTAAAAATAATCATTTCATCTTATATTATTTTATTTGGCAATCTTTTTATTTATTAAATTTTAAAGGTTCCTTACAAACATAAATTTAAATATGTTTTCACACAAATTGTCAATATTATTTTTAAATAAAAAGTCAAAATATAAATTATTAAACATTTTTTTAATCTCTGAATAAAAAAAATCAACTTTAAAATTTTAATTTTGCTAATAAATACATTAATATAATAATTTTCATTCATATTATCTGCAACTTTTCAAATTCATGAGCTGTATACGTAGTTAAATTTGGGAAAAATAATACGTATCTAAAACTAATAGTCAAGTTGTATATATTGTATAATAATTAGTAAGTTATTATCTAACTTTATAATTATCAAATAGCTTTAGTATGTATTTCAACTTTAACATATAGTTTTCATACAATGAAATTATTTTGCTACAAAAAATAAATTATCTAGTTAGCTAGTATTTATAAATATTTTTTTATAAACTATCTAAAATCTAAGATAATAATATTTTTTTCTGCACAATATACAATATTTAGTTTTAAAAAAAGTCACAATTTTTGGACCACCCTATTTGTGTGACGATGTAAGCCGTTTATTACAACCAATCAGGATTAATGTGTAGCAATTGATGGTTATTGAAATAGGTTGTATTGTGAGTTATGTTTTAATAAATATAACACAGTATTTAATTATTAAATAACATTATTTATGATATTACATCATCACAAAAAATAATTTGTAAATATAAGTTGTTTTTAAAGTAACTACTTTTAAATTTTCATTATTTTATTAATTATATTTATTTTTCATAACTTAATTATACAGAATACTAAAACTAACGATACCTAAAAATTAAAAAATAAAATAAGATTTTTAAATCAATATCTCTGTTCAATTAAAATATAAACATGAGACATTGTAAAAGTAGAACTTATTTCTAAAGAAATAAAAACAAATTATTTAATTTAGAAATTACACTAATTTTTGTTTAAGATAATTATCATTAATTAGTATATTTAAGAATTTGCTAAATTTATTTTGTGTTACATAAAATTGTGTTAGACGTGTCTTTATTTAATGTTAACATATCATTATATGTAAATATGATTCTAAAACTTAAATCTTATTATGATAATAACATAATATAGATAGCAAGTAACAGCATTAACAAAACAATCAAACTGCACAAAGTAATAATTAATCTTGTGACCAAATAAAGGTATTTGATTGTATGGTAACATTTATCTGAGTTGGACCTTTAACTAAAATAGTATATAAAATGTATAGATTATGTATTTATAATTTTGTAATAGAGAGTCTGCAACAGAATGAATACATCTAAACAATTTTAAATCATCTTCATACAGAAAAAAATATTAATTTTTAAGTCATTAATTAATGAATGAACCCTTAATAAACCCTGAAGGGATGAAATATTTTATAAACAATCGACCGCCACGCGTTTTCTATGATTGTTTACGATCGCTCAAATCCCTCGAGAATAATCAGAGTTAAATCATCCGAACAACTGAGGTCCGAAAATGTTTTTACTTGTTTAAACCCTTACAAAAATCGATCTCTAATTCCGCATCGAGAGATTCTGTCACTGTTCTGGCGAAAGACAGAAGGTTAATAGTTAGTAAATAACCGATATTGCTTTTTGACGTCACAATTATAAATAAAGTTATACTTTGAAATATTCGTTTATTTTTATAATATTATAGTGTTCAATCATATAGCCACATCATTAATATTAAGAAACTTTGATCTAAGTTGGAATTATGCGATACAATCTCTTATATAAAGTTACATGAAAATTTAATCTTTAAAATGAACGATACTTTATCGTAAAACGATCAAAACAAAGTTATAAACCTTATCAGAAACTTAGCTATAAGACATAATCTACAGATCTTATATTATAGTTAACAATACATCGCATGGAATTTTATTTTTATTTAAGAAATTAACTAATAATAATATTTTATTTTGATCAAGTCGAACTTGTACCACATATACGTATTATTCACATTTGTATATCTACTTATTTTCGTGTTTTTAAATAATGTATATAATGCGTATTTTAGAAAGCTCATAAATTATAAGAAATTGCTTGTAAGCTTTTTTTATGACTTATATACATAATTGTGATTCAGTGCCTTGGATGTATTGTTAAAAATTCACCATTTTTATTGTCAAAAAATAGTACATAAATCAGATAATATTTAAAATAAATAATCCCACCATGTGTGTTTATATTTTATTTTAGTCTACAAGTTAATTGCAGTCTATCAAGACTATGGATGCTTAATTATATAATTTATTAAGTGTAGCTTTGAAACATTATTATGTTCTATATTCATGATGAAATTATTAATAGAACATGTCGGGACAATTATGTAATATCAATTTGCTTGTAAACATCGAGATATTCCCTTGCCTATATTGCTACTACATCTTACATATAATAATTTATTAATAAACAGTATAAGATCAAAGATTTACATGGCTAAGTTACCACTTAAGAGCTATTAACTTATACGATATTATATAAATAATATGTTAATATTGATAATCAAAAATAAACATAAAATAGTTTTTTATGTTTATTTTTGTTGTTATGATTCAAAATACATTTTCTTTCTTAAGATATGACCTTCTTCTAACTTCAGTATTAAAAAAAAATTGATTAGCATAAAATGGTCGAGGCTTTGATGCATTAATTTAATAAGGTGGATGAGATAAAAACCTTCCAACAAAGTTCCTTGCCCTAAATTTCAAAAATTGAGATTGATTTTTAAATTACCTAATATATCCTTGAAAAAATATTGAAGTTGTCAATGTATTGATCATAATTGTCCTTTTCATTGATTGACTTTTCAATTGTCTATTTTAATTGGATCATTATATTATTCTACGTAGCACTAATTGCTTAGAATGCGTATTTCTTCTTAATTTATTTGATAGAACATGGCATTTCATATCAATTCCACCTGGTTTCCTGTCTGTTCGAGTGAATGCTAATTTAATTAAATCACGTCAGCTAGAAGCGACAAGTATTTATTTTAAACACAACATAGCTGTACCTAATATTTTATTGCAGTAAAATATTTACGATATGTTAATGTTTTTGTATGTAAATTAATTTTAAATAATTACTACTTACTTATATAATAAATACAATTTATATATTTATTTAATTAAGTATTTTATTAATTTATTATTACCTTTTCAGACCGTCCAGTTCGCCGTGATGTGGATCCTGTTCATAGCTATAGTGGCCGGAAACAGCGCAGTAATAGCAGCCTTGTTGTTGGGAAAAACTCGAAAGAGCCGCATGAACTATTTCATTATGCAGTTGGCAATAGCAGGTGAGTGTTGGTGAAGAAAAAAAACAGGAGCTATTTGCGTCGCTTTGCGCTTTTAAATTACCACCCCCACAACCCCTAACTTGTTGCAATCAGATAATTGCGAGTGACTCGGGGTAAATCACCTGTCCACGGTCGGTGAGCTTTTGTGGTAGCGGTCGCAAATTTACAACAGAAACGTAGACTGCAACGTAGCTAAGATACGAGGGAGATAATGAGTTTTGATTACCATAAAATGTGGGTAAAAGTAATTTCGAAAGACTGCTAATGGTTTTTTTATCGCGAATTCTTGTAAAGTTTTAATCAAATCAGTTGCATCGTAAATATAAAAAAAAAAAACATAAAACAGGCAGTCAGATAAATTTTATTATACTATGATACTTGATACATTTTCGCAAAAATTTCAGGGGAAAGTAGATAGCAAATTTTACTGTGATCATAATGCCCATTTTAGTTTAAGCATATGTAACTCCAGAAAGGAGATAAAAATAGGTCACAGCTTATACGAAAAGGCAATTACATAACTAGCTTTTCATATGTCCTGAGCAAGATTTATTTTCCATTAATTTTCTTATAGAAATAATAATAACACGCATTATTTATAAGCTAAGTATGAATATTCAAATTGCAGTTTTTTAGCCTTTATTTTGGCAAATTCATTGATTATGAGTTATTATTTTAACAATACTATATAGAGTAGAAAATATAGAAAGATTCATAACCATTTTTGTCCAGAAGTCAATCTTAAATTAATTATAAGTTGGTAAAACTTATCTCTCGCGCAGCAAAAAAAAGTGAGCTTAAATGAGCTTTGGTTTTCTCATTTAAGCTTATACATATTAAAACTTTTGCCATACATAATACCTATAAATGTTATATGTGTTCTTAGATAATGCAAAAAAATATTCACAATTAATTTTTAATTGCTTATAACGCCAATTTATTTAGGACAATGGTTTAAAAGTAGCATAAAATAGGTACTATTTATAATTCTTTATCCAACCTTTTGGCTTAAAACCGTATTTCGTAGTTATCACTAATGCATGTACATTTATACTCTTGATTATCTGGGCTAATGTTGGAAGGAAGGGCGCAAGTAATTGTATTTAAAATATGTGTAATATATATACAATACATATAATAATTTTTATTTATTAAGAAAATCTGTGATTCTCGTTTTCTTTTGAGATTCTCTCAATAAGTTTCGTATATCACAATGAATTTTTCAAAAATCAATTACATCGTAATATTTTAAACCCCTTTAATCGATATAATTCAGTATTATTATCTGCTTTATATTATTAATATCTGCTATACTAGTATTCTCACTATCACTTCCTCTTCTGTTTGAGTGACAATAGAAATAATATCCAATCATTGAAAACACTTCGAATCGCAATTAAACCACTACTCAATATTTTCCTAATCGACACTTTATGAACAATTTAATTTGTTTATTAATCTGCATATTACAGATTGTTTTTTGTAATCTGCATATTACACTTGTAATCTAAATATTTTGTAATCTGCATATTACACTTGCCTCAGTTTCTTTAAAATCCAATTCATATTTTTTACGTCAGAAAGATTTTTTTTACAATAGAACAAGTGTTATTTACTTTACTTTCAACCAAGATTGTACTATTTAATATATAGCGTTATATTATAGAAATTACTTAGCCATCATCTTTCACAGCAAGAGTTTTAAAATGACCAGCACGGTAAATCCGTTTAATTGATGATATACGTAACACCTTAGTCCATGGGTTGAATTAAACTTGTAAGATTAGGTGGTTAAAAAATTGAAACCATAAGACATTTGTTCGTTTTCAATATGATTTCATTTGAATAAGAATGAGCATAATTTTTTATTAATACGGATTTCTGTGGCAACCCTTTATTAAAAAAATCTCTCATTTCAGGAATCTATTAGGTTTTGAACCAATCTCAGAAGATCTCTCTTTCGTTTAATGCTATTTTTTGGTTGTAATAATATACGGGAAGATTTTTTATTTCAGTCTTCTTAAATGATCTAGGTTTTTAGATTTTTAAGGCATGCCACACACCGTTTGCTTATTATATAACTAGACATGTATTCTCAGAAAATATAATTTTTAATTAATTAAAAAAAAAACATTTTTTCAATCATAATCCGCACACAGATAATCTAAAATACGCTGTATTAATTTTATTACATAGTTTATTGACTCATATATCGATTGTAATATTATATTTGTTACTTTCATGCAATGTATTTATTGTAAAAAAAAATCTGTTGTATTACTAATTTATAGAAAACAATTTACAAAATATATGCAGTTTCCAGATTTGATAAACATTTTCAATTACTTAATATCCTTTTGCCAATTAGCTTGATAAAACGAACGAATTTACTTTCGTCCCTTCAAGTTAGTATCAATAGTTTCGAATTAAAAAAATGATTATTCACATTTATACGTCGTTGGTTTGTAAATATTTTTTTAGATCTTCTAGGCCTATTAAATATTTATTTTTTATTACAGTACCTAAATTTACAATGGCTCGATTACAACTTAAATTTTTACACAAAAAACATTATTAATAATTTAAACATTATGATTTTTTCGATACCAATGCATCAATATCTGGTTTAATAATGAAAGTAGCGAAAAGTAGTAAATTTTGCTTTTACTTTTTGTATGCTACATACGAGAAAAAATAATTGTACTCTCCAAAAGAGACGTCATCGTATATGACATCTCTTTTGGAAATTATGAAAATCTGATGGAGACTCTTGAATAAATAATTCTTAACATTACATATCTGATTTAACATGTATACATTATATCTGCAATTCAGGAAACGTGTTAATATCAACTGATAATATACTAGCTAATATGTATATAGAAATTGAATTGCTGTTTTTTAAGAATTTAAAATCTACTCTCCAAGTCATGTTTAATATCAATTATACCTGCATGTGTTATTGTTCATATTCTCAGATAGTCACAATTTTGGTTAAATTGCAATTGCAAATGCTGTTTATAACATTCGATTCATTCAGTTTTGTCTTAAAGATGTATGTTGAGTTAATTAAAAGAAGCAGTGATATCCATTAGAAATGTTAAATTAGCAATTTTTAAATTCAAGTATAGATTAAATCCTTTTAATTTCATGACTTAACCACCTTACAGCAGTAAAGTACAGCGTGTTTCATTAACTAGTTTCCAGAATATTTAGAAAATTATAATAAATTGTCAATTAATTCTTTTAATTTTTATTATATTGCTTTAGTATTCTATTCTTAAAATTTTTAAAATAGCAAAAAATAACTTTAGCTTTTTATTTTATGCAAATAAATATGTATATCGGCTAAATTAAGTCACTGCGCCATAAAATCAAAAATAAAATATGCATAATATAAATTTTACTTTGTTGGTAAAAAAAAACACTCTTTTACATCGGTAGATCTGAATTTCAAATGATAAAATAAAAAAAATTCCTTTTTCGTCATTTTCACGAAAATTTTGTTTCAGTTGATACAGCTTTAATGCAAATTTGTGAGTTTAACTAGTAAAGGTTTCATAATGAACTGAATTTAAATTAAGAGAATCGTCTATTTATGGGTACACACATATATTATGATATAATATTAGTTCAAATCAATAGTGTGGCATAAATTATTATCTAAACTTGACGATGCACTTTCGTAGTATTTTTAAGTGTTCATTAATCTCATGTCAAAATTTCAGTTCTTGTTAACTAACAATCACAAGCTGTTTCTTTCTGCAAGTTAACATGCACTATATCTCGTACAATATAGTGTATTAAGAGTATTTTTACGACCTTATTCTTTTATGTTTTCTTCGTATCTGGGTTGAAAGGAACGTTCACTTCAATTACACGAGAAATAGTATGGCAACTGGTAGTTTTATTTATTATAACCATTTGATAAATTGCAAGTAGGATGACGATTTATTCTTAATTAAATTTACATCGTTTGTGCCAAATTCTATTCTTAAGATATTACTGAATTTAATAATGCTTAATGAAATTGAGTGAAAAATATTTTGTTTAACCAAATTGTTTAATACTAATATAAATATTACGTCATACAAAAATAAAACAAAAAAAATACTTATAAATTTTATTTTTATTTTAATGATTCAAAAAAACTTTTTTTAGCTTTCGGTTATTTTTTTAATTCCAATAGAATAAAATGTTGGAGACTTTGATTCAAAATATTTCGATAGTCCCCTTTTTTATTTTTTCACAAATGATAAAAGTAGTTTATTAATTAAATACAATTTTTAACAACATTAAATTTAATTGATTAAATAGTCCACTAAGGTCTTAGTATAGTTATATATGATTCACGTTTAAAATAATAATTATGACTATCTATAAAATACATTACGAATTTGAAAACAAAATACTAGATTTAGTCTTAATATTTTCTTCAAAAACAAGTTTAACATAGAAAGTAAGTCCTCGGCATTTTACTAAAATAAAATAGCAGTGTATTAGACTCATAATTTATTTACGACAAAAATTTGTGGAAATTTTACTCTATAAAAATTTGTAATAAAAGTTTCACAAGGAAGCACTCTCGGACCTTAATATATTTTTTGGAAATGGAAATGCAAAAAAGTCCCTGTCATAGTTTTAAAAAAGGTGACATTCATCAAAACTAAGTTAGGTTGATGTTTTATTAATACTGTATTATTGATAGGTTAGGTATATATAGTATTACAGCTATTTTTTCACACACTTAAATAAAAAAAATACATTACAACATATTTTATTTATTCCGTAAAACTTAAGTATGCAATCTAGTATATCAAGTGCCTGCGGATTTAATTTAAAACCCATCTAACACAAAGAAATGCAAATGTAAAATTTGTTTACCTTTATCTTAAAGAAAAAGCACGAGTGGCAAAAGCTCTCCCTGTTACAAATACTTTATGAATTTTTAATTAAAAAATCTTTGAAACAAACACACCAGCGTGAGAATATGCTCGTTTGATATGGCTTTGAATGCGAAATTTTACGTAAAGGACTACGCAATTAAATAATTCTTAATTAAATTCGAAAACTTTATCCAGACATTGTATGCGATAGCTAGCGCAAAAGTATAAACAAACAGTGTGTGTTATAAATATGCAAGTGAAAAAATATTATTAACGAAAAATAAGTTAACTTGAGACGAAAACTGCGTTAATGATCAAAGAAATCTATTCATTGTCAGCTCACTTCTGCGAGCTTCCAGCGCTCCCAAAATTAAGGCATTGAAAACTAGAATAGACAGTACCCGTATAAATTTCTAAGGAATTTATTGTGTACGTTTTAGAGCCGCAATTCATAGCGCTAGAAATTCATATAAAAAAGCCAGCTCCTAGTGTACTTCGGATTAGGGCATCATAAAGAGTGCGCAATACTAAGTATTTTTTTAAATAGCGTGCATTTTTTAAGATAAAACCTGGCATATTTATTGGTCTGCTGTGAGTCTCTGTAATATGCAGGATGAATATATAATCCTTCTCAAATGTCTTACTAAGATCCTTAGTAAAAGAAGGCCTGTTTAGAATATATTCACCGATATGGTAGAAGTATTTCGCCGGCATTAAATGCTTTAAAAATGAAATTGTGTAACATTTCTTGACACTAAAAGGTGACACTCCTGCGAGTCAAATTAATCCGAAATCGACTCCACTCTCTTGAAAGTTTTCAAGTCGTGCGCATATATAATATTAAACAAATTATGTGATTTGATGCTATGTTTATGTCAATAAGGAGCAATATAATCAGCAATGGACCTAAATTAAATCCATTCGATACTCTAGTAAAGGTATTATAACGTTCTAAAAAAATTTTTTCATACTTGAACTGATGTCTATCGTACAAGTAATTTGAGAGTAACATCCTCAGAAAATGCGAAATTAGAAAAAAAAAATACAAGGAAATCATTATTGACCTTATCAAACGCCGTTTCATAATATGTGATTATAACGTACAATTATCTCGAAAAAAAGTTAGAAAAATATTAAGTTAGTGGACCGATACTGGCAGAAAACATGTTACAAAATAAAAATAAAAAAATATTTACACATTTTTTATTAAAATATTTTATATAATACATATATATTTTTAATTTTAATATTTTAAAATATAAATGTTTACTTTTAGTATACATATTGCGTTATGCAAGTAATTCGTATTCAGTGTGCATGATTTATTTGTTTCCAATATCTGGAATACTTTCCTTAACTTTTGTTAGCGTAGTTTTTCTCAAAATTGCATTATTTAATACCTCTACTAGTTATTTATGTATGCTTTTATTTAATGGAAAAAGTTGTAGCATTAGTTTTTCGTTTATTTTTTGGAACATATTTATTTTTCTGTGTATACATTGTGTTATCTGCTTTTCACGTTATTTATTAATGAATTAAATATGGCAGTAACAAGTTTAATTTTTCTTCTGTATGCAGATGTTTTAATGTTTAAAAAAAGTTAAAATAAAAGCTTGATAATCAATAATTTTTGCCGTTTAAGACTGCTTTTTTTTGAGCTTTTATAAGATCTTAAAATATTTTTTTCATTTATTGATTTTCTTTTTTGATACAATTAAAAGTACTGCTTATTTTTTGTGTCATGTTTTATCACTCGATATGATTAATAATATTAGCAATAAAAATGTTCAACAAAAGCGCTTCGATAAGAGGCTTATTCAATACTATACAAAACGAGCTTTTGGACAAGGAACATTAATTAGCTAATTTTAATTAGATTTGGGATGTTTTTCGTCGTAGCAGAATAGAATGCGTTCCAATAATAAAATTACCGGAAAAAATCCAAACAACAAGGAAAATAGAACGAAAAGGGAACAATAAGTTCCGGAAGGGAAGAGACAAGGTATTTCGACTAATATAGCTAAATAGTTTTGAAGGTCGATGCCATTAGTCAACTTCAGCGTACACATGCCAGTAACCAGACTATAAATCCTTCGTGGAGAATTTTCATTTGTTAACAGGAACACGTTTCCGTATTTTCAATTTTATTTTTAGCTACAATTTTCGAGAAAATATACGGAATTTACAGAGATATCCGCTTTCAATATTGCTTTCTTGATTGTATTAACAATTGATAAATAAATCTGGATCAAGTAAAAAATACTACCACTCGACTATTATTGTATAATAACAGAATCCCACGTAGACAATTTAATAAAAAATATAAACACTTTTTGTATTACTCTCTAAAAATACAATCAAAATAATTATGTCCAAACAAAGATAATTAAAAAAAAATAGCCGAGTCGACTTCTAGACATAATGAATATTCATAATATTTCAACTTGTTAAATAAGGAAGAAATATCACTTTCTTTCACATACAAACATCTTATTTTTGCATCGTGTCTCTATTTGAGTAGCTTGTTTGTTGTTAAATAAATGAGGAATATTTGTAAAGTAAAGATTTCTTTTCTGAAGCATTTTATTTTGATCACACCTGTGAGATTATTTAAATATAATATTAATTAATTATTGTGCATTAGATTAAAAAACGTTTTGAACAGTATCTATTAACAGTATTAAAGCATAAAACCGTAGACATTACTTAAACAAATAAAAACATGTACTAAACTCAGCACCTCTGTATTATGCATTCTATAGAATGACGACGTGGAAAAGTTTATTGCGCTCATGCAACTATAGTCTGGTAATAAATATTAGACTGTACTAGCCTAGCAGTCATAGGCTGATTTTTATACTAGACAAAATTGTCGAGCTATAAATTAATATTATTGTGCAACAAATTTTGAATTTTAATTTACGTAAAAAGAGAAGCGGCTGCTTTCTCTGTGTTCTACAACTTGGTCAATGTTAGGCGTGGCTCTGCTTGATATAAGTTAAATAAATTCGCTTGTTCCGACAGTTTATTTAACTTATTGTTTTATTGACAAAGAATTTCTGCATGATCGTTAGTGTTTCAACAAGTAGAGATTTGATAACATCGCACTCTACTGTCAATTCAATAGCATATTTGAAAGCACTGAATGTCTGCAAAAATTAAAAAATAGGACAATGAGAGTAGCTTTAAATAAAAATAAATTTACTAGTTGTAGAAGTATGATTGATAGATTTCAATGGTTAAATGTTCAAGAAATATTTAAGTTTTTACCAGAGTATTTTAATTAATATTTAATAAGAAATAAAGATGTACATAGAAATAGAAATAATTCATGAATAATTAGGTATAAGAAAACGAGTACGGCTAGGGGAATATTGTACAGAGGTGTAAATTTGTATAATATTTTTTTTAATATAAAAATGTAGCGGGTTTCCTCAATAGAATAAAATGGAATAAACACCTTTGTACATTAATAAATAAATGTTTTATATGTATGTTTCGATTAAATTTGTTTAATGTGTATTTAATTAGCTAAATAAATAAATAAAATAAATATATAAAAGGAACCATGCAATTCGAATACAATTATTGCTCCCAACTGAATTTTTTATATACGTTTTCTTCCGGTCTCTATACATTTTTCGCGTTTTTTTCTAAATACTTTGTTCAGAAAAAAACGGTGTTTATTTAAAACCCTATTGTATCACAAAAGGTATTATTCATTTATGCTTTTTGTAATTATAAAGTTCATAAAGCACTACACATATTAAAACATACAACATACACTTAATAATATCAATAATACATATTGTTTTCTACTTAATAGTATATAAATAAATTAAATTAAATGTAAAAGTATCCATTGATAGCTAAAAGTACGTATCAGAAAACATAAATAGCATTTTTACAAAATCATATTCAAATTGCTGGGTAAGATCGAAAAAAAATACTTTTCAACGGTAATTGTTACGCGAAGCCTTCGTCCATTACGCTTTAATTGGTGGTTAAAGCTTTTGTCGGTAAACGAATTTAATTATGTATATTTTAAACCTTATCTATCTTATTTATCAGCAAACGTTAAGGGTTATTCTATGAAAAAATATTAGCTCTTCAGTTAAATTTTATTAAATGATTTTTTTAAATCATCGTAACTTGAACCATCACTGTCCGTTATTTTTACGCGCTCGGTTAAATGCCAATTTGGGTCAGATTTCACGTGTACCCTTATTAATATTTATACACTTGTCACCAGTCTAACTGAATAGCAAATCTGACCCTTAATTACTCTCAACGCTGCCGTAATAAATTTCGTCCAACAACGGCTCAGTTTTGACTTGAGCATAATTGGAAAATTACCATCCGGTCGAGTGTTGATAGCTGTAAATTTAAATTTTACGCTCAATTAACAGTAACGGCTAGGTGTTACGATCGAAGATTGTGTGCTGTGACACTAGAAAGTAACCGAACGCTAGTAATTTATTAACCCATTAGCTGCCGCAATTACCAGTACGTGCATTTCGACACTCGAATATCCTCAAGACCGAATTTACTTCCTTCTTTGCTAATTACACTAGACGTGTGATAAAATATAGCTTCCAAATAACTATATGTTGTGGTTTTAACAAACGACTTAATCTACGGTTGCGAATGTGGCAAGAAAAAATAGTTAATCTTATATAAATATGTAGAACAGATTTATAGCATTTATCATTAGAGAGATTGGTTTAAGTGTAAATCGCATTTTACCGTAACTCTTTCACCAAAACGGTGACAAAATCTCTCGATGCGGAAATTCATTCTCCTAAAAAAAGTTGAAATCAAATTTGTGCCAATTTTTGGTCGATCTCTAAAATTCGTATACCTAAACAGAGCCGCTTTCGCGCTCCACCAAAACTCCATCGTCAATTTTTCGAGGCTCTTGGAACCCTTTGTGTGAAAAAAACAAGTTCCAGAACAACTTGAATGTGTCAGTTTTATGAATCATTCCTTAAATTTTATCTTCCATCACAATAAATCAATACATAAAAAAAAAACTATGGCACATTAAGACGCACATGTTTAATCATGTGTTTTTTGTAACAGTCCATGTTTTAGAAATAATAAGCGTTTTAAATTTAAACATACGTTGATTGTTAGCAGTGATTCGAAACATTTTTCAAAGTTAGCAATATTTTCACTAAAAAATAAATTTATAAAGATTTAATGATGTAAAGATTCATTAGTTGCTCTATAATATATAGTTCTAAAATGATATTGGAAATTTGGAAAAAATTGAAAAATGTTGACTGGCATTAATGTCAGCTACGAGGAGCTGGTCCGGTTCTTTTTGTATTGTTCATTTCTTAATATGTATTACTTTTATTATATTTTTTTGTGAATTGAAATAATATAATATATTTGTTTGACTATTGTGACGCATTGGAGTAACCTATTATGTTACTATGATCTTAATTTAATTAAAATAAATATGTGAAAATATTTTGAAACTAACCGTATATAGAACAAAATTGAACCAATGGTTCTTTCGTTACGAATTTTTGACTTAATTAATCGCATAGTCAAAATTTAACACGTAGTCAAGGACTTACCGTAAATTAAACAAAACGAATAAAGCATAATGCGTATAAATAATCAACTTCTTCGTTAATATAAATTTAAACATTGTTTATTGTTATTTATTTCGTTTCAACTTAAATAAATGTAATTTTATTCTAATTTAATTTTGATTATATTAAATAATGCTACAATAGCACATTGTTAGCTTTAGAGCTCTGAACGAAACATATTTAATTCATTATGCTATTTAAATTATGTATCGTAGCTTTTTTATACTTTCTATGAATATTATAAAATTTATGATGAAAAGATTTATTTATCATAAAAACAGATATTTTAACTTTTACATAAGAAAACTACCGCAGGGCATTCAGCTTTTAACGTAATCATTTGACTAGTACAATTAATTTATAATTAAATTATTAGCATACACCGAGTTACTTTTAAGCGCGCCTCGTCAACTTTTCACTTTGGTGAATAATAATAGCTAACGTCTTTTCGATTGTCACTGTGGCTCATAAACAAGACGGTTGTTATGACACATCGCATATCTCGTCAGAGATTTGGAACAATGCCATTGCAATGTAAGAAAATTTTCACCGAAAACAATAAGAAGATTACCAGTTGAAAACTTGCATACTTATCGCATTCCGTGCTTCAAAGAGAGTTTTAGCATACCATACAACTGCATCCATTGCTTTTTATCTTACATAAGTATGATATTATATTATTATTTTTCATCTTTATAATAGCGATTTAAAACATATAAATGCATAGGATTTTTTTTGCATAAACATATATTTGTATTGAATCTTACAGCTTATAGGGGAACTATCACAAAATAAATGCCGTATCGAATATTATAACAGAATCGATCGTTATTTTCATATACATATATTTGTAATAAATCGAACCGCTTATATGTGAAATATTTTAAAATAATTTCCATGCTGAATAGACTCAAATAAAATTTACAAATCTTTAAGAAGTTGCGCTATTTTATGTTGTAAAGAAATTTTACAACTTATAAAGTGATATATTTATTTATTTTAAATTGTCGCTGTTTTCCTTAGAAATTTTTTTTTCGAATTGGCAACATTTTTTCCAGCGACAGCTGATTTATGCTCAGTTTAGTTTACCATTTTACCATGAATAGACTTAAGCTAGAACAACGCTTATAAATTGTGCAAATCTATTCCGAAAATCGTGGTTCAGTGCGCTTCGTTTATTTTACAGTCGACATAAACATCCATCCGAGCTAGTAATTTGAATAATCATGGATCGTTTTCACGCCACGCATATTCTAATTGATAATACGCATCCGCAGAGACGTCGTACAGTGCGTACTGAAGTTTTTTCTGCTGTAGAGCGTAGTATTGAGGAGGACACGAATGAGTCGATTCGCTACCGTGCACAGCAAATGGAGCTGTGTCCCTCCACTTTATGAAAGATTTTGCGGAAAGATCTTGATCTACGAGCTTACAAAATTCAACTCGTTTAAGAATCGAAGCCGCTTGACGGTTCGGTGAGATTGCTCTTGATCCTCATTTTCACCACAAAATTTTGTGTCTGCCGCATTTTGAGTGAAAAAAATTCACAAGCTATTATTGAAACGCAGTTACATTCTCAAAAGTCACTGTTTGGCGTGCTTTATGGGCTGGTGGAATTATTGATCTTTATTTCTTAAATGGTGTCAGCCAAAACGTTAGTCAATAGAGAGCACTATAGATCCATGATTACTGACTTTGAATGGAATTAATGTGAAAGAGCTTTGGTTTCAACAAGACGCAATATGCCACACTTCCACTGGTCCAGAACATCAAAACACCTGAACACCCAAGGAAAACATTGCTGAATTGTTGCACAACAAATTAAATAAATATAAATTTTGACTTAACAATGGCATTAAATATTATTACCTTTTAGCAAAAATAATCTTCCAAATAAAATCTTTATTTTATTTTTATTAAATCCAAATAAAATATTCTTACAAAAAAAATTAAATCGGGTGCTACTACTAATTAATTTCAATAATTAATTGTATTTGTTGAATTATCGTTATAGTTATTAGTTATAGTTAAACATATAGTAAGAGAACTAAGAAACATAAAAAACACTTAATGTAGTAAAACGTAAAGTATTTTGTTGCGCAGCATAATTAATAGCAATCATAAAAATACCTTAAATTCTCTGCATTAAATAAACATTTTATAGTCATGAAATTTTTAAATGCACCAAATGTTTTTGTATGAGTGTTATAAAATTATTTACAAAAACCCAACTGTAATGATAAATAGTTTGGGAAGCGCAACGGTATTGCAAAATTTAATTAAAAGCTGTAAAATAGTTTGGTTCTATCCTAGTCACATACACAGACCTCGCAAACGTTTTCGGTGAAATTTGCCTTGCTCTTTATACTTGTATTACATGGAAATATATATATATAATAATAATCCTAATAAAATGGATAGAATTCGAATATATTATCTATATTAGGACAATAATGTAATATATAGTTTTATCCTCATGCTGAACATAATTTATTACGACTATATGTTGTATAAATAACGTTAGCTAGCATCACATGAATTTCAATCGCAATACAATTCTCCAAAACGGGCGAAGTCGTCACTCTGCACACTTCATACTACATATTAAAATTTTAATACGTATTTTTACATGTAACATCGATACGTGTGTTAAACCCGTTACACGGACCGCTACGCAAATATATTTATGTATGTAAATATTAACACGAGCGTTAACTTTCGATTAAGCACTTGCTTGGAGGTTGTCACGCGTCATGTAGCTGCCATGTCTTACCATGGCACCACGATGCAAGTGGTCGTCTCACCAAGATTAATTTTTTCTAAGGAGACGTTGATTTGGACGTTTAATCTGAAAAGAGCAATTGCGACCGACGTTACGATTCGCCATGCGGGCGCCATGAACGCGAAACTCGAGGATTATGTACTTTACATTATTTTTAATAACGAAAATGCACGATGTAAAAATATAAACGGAAACCGACGGCGAGACGCTGTAGTCTTTTTTTTGACCTTCCAAGTGCCAAGCTTTGTTTAAAAAAATATTTAATACAATATACGATTTTCCTTGCACTACCCGCTATGAATTTTGCCTTTTAAACTGGCTAGCACCATTTATTAAAATATTCTTCAATAAGATACATTCATCAGTCGATAGTTATTTTTTACACAGCTTCTGTCTTTTCCAGTGTCTTGCTCGTAGTCTGTGTATTTGGATAATCTTTAGTATATTTCTCTGTGAATTTGAAAACATATAAATCTTTGTGATTTGTCAAAGCGCATTGTATCCTTACAGTCAACACTCTCACATTGTATAACAAATATATTAAGAAATATTTAGTTTATATTTGTTTCCTGGAAATTTGATATTGGATACGTCACTGCATTGTTGTATGTTATATTCCTATACAACGCTCCATTTTTGAATCGCAGTCAGAATGCTTTATTTTAATATCAGAAAGCCGCTACTAATGTTTAATAGTGGTAGTTTTCTAATATCAAAATGATTGGTTGAGCATTCAGGAAGAACCAGCAACGTTTACTCAAAGATTTACTTCCCCTTTCGTTCTGCACGCCTTTATCTCTTACTCATTCTCGTCACTTAACACGCGAGCGAGCGAAAGGGAAAGTATCTCACCGTACGCGCCTGGCTGGAATACAATTCATTGCATTTGAAGTTGCTAAGGGGTGGTGTCGACAACCCGTCAATGAGCTTTTGAGTTCCTTAAAGATTCGCTATCGTGTCCCGCCAGTGTTTGAAAACGCTCCTCTTGCTTTTTTATCATGGTTATTTATTTTAAGTGTTCATCATATTTTTTTATTGTATATGGATGATCAGATTTGTAATAAAAAACAAAAATAAAAATTTTACAAGTGAGAGTATATTTTGACTTACAGAATCTAGTGAAATTACATGCTGTTTTAAACTGTCATTGTAAAACATCTATTTGCTTGTCTTTGTTCAAAATTATCCAAACCTTACATGATCTAATGAAAATTATATACCAAGTATACTTTTAGAACGTACATTGGGGTAATTCATTTACATTTTGTTTAGTTTATTTTTAAAATTATAGTATTGTGTATTGAGCAATTGTAAACAATTGTTAAATACATTTGTTTAAGTTCAAAAAATTATATTTATACTAGTGAAAACATAACCTAACTGGTAATAAATATTCACTGTAACATATAATGTGTCTCACAAATAAGTAGTTTCAGGATCTGATCGCTGATCAATATATTTGACGCGTTGCCATTTATCATTAAATTTGTTTCAGAAAAATCACTTACTATAATACTTTATAAACTTGTTTTAATATAAAAGTTAAAACAGTAAAAAAAATGTGGATTCCTACATAGAAGTTCCAAAATCAAAACCATAACAACCGGTATGACAACTTTTACCCTTGTAAAGTTGCGAAAGTAGCCGATCTCATAAAATCCGATACCATTTATTTCAAATATACGAGGCATTAAATAAATATATATATATTTTTTTATTTGCAATGATAAAATTGAACGAGTTTCGTGACACTTTATACTTCAGAGTTTCAATAATAAACTTTGGAGTTTATTCGTTAAACGAAAAGTTCCAATAATAAACTTGAATTTATTCGCTGTCAAAATATTTTAATTAAAAAAAATTGAATAATGAATTTGCAAACATTCCGAAATTGTCTAATTATTCGTACAATACTGATTAAATCTTAATTCTTTGAATTCTCGTTTTCGATTACGACCAAAAAAACTTACCGCTGATGTTACATTAAAATGCCACGAGCGATTTGCTTTCATCCTTCATATCAAAAAACAAACAAAAATGTATTCTCATGTCCGCTGAAAATTTATACACGTGCTGAATTGAAAGTCACGTTGAGTTTAAAACGTTTGATTTCATAATTAAAAGTTAAACATGAAATAACAAACATTTTGTATTATTGTTTAAATACATATTTCGCTACAATAAACCAAGAGTGAAATAAATGCTTGAACAATTCTGAATTTAACTTTATTGACGTTTGAACTTCCGACTGTAAATCAGAGTGTGAAGTGAAACTTTCGTAATACTATGAAAACGTGGAGTTGTTTGGTTAAGTTTAGTAAAATATATTTTTCTTTGCGATACAGTGTTGAAAGCGTGCCAAAAACACTTGTTACTCGTTTATTTTGCCAACGTCATCGTAACATGGACCAATGAAATGTAGTAAATTCGAGTAATTATCTAGTACACTAAAAATCTAAACTTTATAAATGTATATTTCTCAAATTATGATTCGAAATACAATACCGGTTTTCAGGAATCATCACTGTTACTTCCCACGAATCAAGTCCATGTCTATCATGAACAAAATAGAGTGAGTGAATATCGTAAGTGATGATTGACGTATATTATTTTTTACAATTTATGGTAAGATAACGATGTATGAGATATAATATGAATAAGTTATCGTGATAAAAAAAAATCTTTTGCGAATTATACATATTTCTCAATTTTGAATTGTGTCTTAAAACTTATTAAATATATTTTTTAACACAATTGTTCATAAACGATTAAATTTTATACAATAATTCCAAAGCATTTTAGAAAATCTGAGTGTAAATGAATATAAAAGTTCTCACTTCAGTCAAAATTAATATTTAAGTTGCAAAGATTTATTATTAGGAGTAATTGCCTATTATCAATAAATAAAATAATACATAAAAATACCATAACTTTAACGAATGTTTGCTTATAGCTTTTATATGCTTGTACTTTATTATTTAATTGAAATTTAAATTACAAAATACCTCTCAGGAATAAATGTGTTTTAATATTTATTAATTTACTAATATGAATTAAATGAAACATACATTTTTATGTACCTCAATAATTCTGAACGGTACATACATATATGTATATATAACATATAAATATAATACACGCTTATATTCTAACATACTACATGTAGGTATGCGAAATCTAATTCAATAATCCAAAATATTCGATTTTGGCGTGGTATTTTCAGGGTCTGCAATATTCAAATTCTATCCTCCATCGAAATTGGGTCAGAGTCTCGCAAAATGAAATGGTTCCATTTTCATTCTCATATATTCAATAAATACAATGTCACGTGAATTTGTTAAATATTTACATACACTACTACCAAGCGTGCTTCCCACGAAAGTTGTCTGATCCGAATCTCTTGAAGTAATAATGCTTTAAAAGATCATCGAGCAGCTGGCTTTAATATCGCATCTGGAACGCTTTGCGAACATTTGCGAGAAATTGTAAGAGGATTTATTTGGACTTTCGACGGAAGACGTTGTGATTAAACGACTTGATTGTGGCATAGTGTTATGGTACAGATATATATATTTAATAGAATCTACTTGAAATATAGTAAATCACGTTTATAGTTTGAATATCGAGAGCTGTAAAAATTAAAAAAAAATTATACATTTCTATTATGAGTTGATGTCATATATCAGGGAGGCTTGAATCCATTGTGTAATGTAACTGTACGCATAATAATATATAGTATATTTCGCATCCATTATGTGAAAAAGTTTGTATACATTCTTCACAAATTTTTTTTTTTTTGTTATAGGTGAGAAGTAAACATTACCTAAAAAATATTTCTGAGATTTTTATTACTTTATTTGTAATTTAAAATCATACTACACCTTATATTATATTATTAATTGATAAAAAAAGAAACTCTATATCTCAATTTAAAATGGGGACGTGGAAATTGTAAGTAATATTACCTTAGTGCTACGTGTCTTTATTTTAATGATCGTACAGTAAGATTGACGTATGTAGTTATCATAAAAGTAATTGATTGCTCACTAGATATTTAAAATAAAAATAATACACATGTAATACTTACTACAACTAGTGCTTAAGAGAGCAACTTTATATTTAATATATTATATATTCAGATCCTTGTATAAAGCTCTAAAGTTGGAAGCGAATGAAGTAATATATACTTTTTTATTGGATTTTTATTTGGAAAAAATATTTATTTATTAATTTTATTTATTAAAAAAAAAACTTAATTTTACATCAATAGTATTAATGATCTATATTTAATTACATACAATAATAATAATTATCATGCGTTTTATGTATTTTTTTCTCATCGGGTTTAATCTAGTTTTTTCAACAAAATTTTATATTCAAGAGTATAGTGAGATTATGATTAATTGTATTTTTATGAATTAAAAATAAATTATATATTTCATCTGCAATTGATACAAAAAAGTAATAATTAATTTATATTAATCAATGCATTTTCTGATAATTTTTTAATGGTTATGAAGTTTAAAAATATTATAGTATCAAAATTGTTGACGTAAAAGTTATTTTTAATTGAGTTGAATCAAATAGCACAAGTTGAATTCATAACCACTTATTGAAAATCATTAAGTGCTTTTTCTTTCAACCTATTAAAGCAATTTTGAGGGATCTTTTAAAAAGCCCCAATATGTGCACATGTTCTAAAAAATAAAATTGCATCTTAGTTTATTTGTTAATATTTATATAATATTTATTATAAATAATACAATAAAGTCCAGCTATTAATAACATATTCTTTGATACAATTCTAGTTTATTAGTGAAAAAATCATAATATTTTACGTTGTGCGGTTTAACGTGTCTGTAACATATTTTAGTAATTTAACGTCAAATTAATAAAATAACCGAAATATTTGGGCTTTCATACCAATTTAGTGCAACTAAAAGCTCGCAGATTAAAAATTCGTGAAAACTAAATACTATCTAGCATATTAAAAAATAAAAATAATATTCAATAACCATAACAAAATTTAATTTAAAAGAATTTTTATCTAATACGAAATATTTACAATTATGATTTATTTTATAAAAGCAGACATTATTTCATTATATTATATAAATACATATTTATTATCAATATAAATAGGATTATTATAATCAAGGCCATGCGGATTAAAATGTTTTTTTATTATGCTTTACAAGCGTTTTTAATATTAATATTAAATAATCTAAGATTAGGCTAAAAGTAAGGTAAATAAATATCCATTCGTGTGTGTATTAAAAATAAAAATACTAAACCATAATTTTTTGCTTTAATATTTCCCAAAATATTGGGAAATACTAAAAATTTCAATAAAACTTAAAAGAAACAATTTGTTCAACTGCAAAAAAATTAAATACTAATAAATATTTTTAATTAAAATCCTGAGAGATTTTTTTATTATGATATATTTCGTAACTAAATGTCAGTCAAATATATGAAAAATAAAGTTGACAATTATTTGATATAAAAACATATAGATTTTTTTAATTACCGTTCAATAGTTTGTACGAAACTACAATGAAGTATGAATTTATAAAAACCCCAAGAGGTACTTTAAACAATATTTAGTATTTTTTTGCAGTTATTTTTAGGATTTTTAATTTATAATGACAGTATGTTTATAGTATTTTCATTATGATAAATGATTAGTAAAGAAGCTCATATAACGACAATTTTTGTAATACAAAATAATATTGTTATATGTATGCTGTAGAATTTTTCTTCTCGCATAATAGAAAAAACATATTTCATTGTGTCTTTTTGCAAATCTCTCAAAGACACCGCAAAGATCTTTTTACTTAAAACACTTTATAATTTCAAGGTGAATCGATGAATTGCTTTCAGGCCTTGAAAGAAAAATTCAAATAAATACGATTTACTTTCTAAATTACCAAACGTCACATTATCTACAAAGAAAATATTTCTTATCAATAAACTAAAAATCCCTAACCTTTTAAAAGTTTACGCAGCTGTTTACTTGTAATACTATAGCTTAAGGCAAAATTGTGAATTAATGCATTCTTATTTTTTTAAATATATACATATATAAAAGCATTCTAAAAATGTATACCATTTTATGGTTTTAAGACAAGAAGTGTACCTTTGCAGCCAAATAGACACCATAAAAATATTTTTAGTTATTTTTTTAACATATGTATATAAATTAATACTGTATTGAGAAAAAAAAACTTGGCGGTGAAATTATTAAAGAGTATTTGCTAGCGTGTTAAGCTGTATTATTGCCGGCTGTGATTTTGGTGGAGCATCTTGGATCTGGCATTATCATATAGCTCTCTGTATGATTCGTGAATGTTTCTCACGTCGATGCAGCCTCCTAGCTTGTTTCTTCTGTTGTGATTCTGTGGCATCTCCCTCAGTGTCCAAATGTCACATATTTTATAATCACAGATGAGTATGTTTGCCAGCCAATTGCATCGCTTCTTGAGCACAAATGGCCACACCGGCGATCAGTAAGCAAATAATAAAGGAGCAATAGTATTATGCGCAGTATTGTCAAACTACCGCGCATCCTTTCCAAATAAAGAGTATAATTTTTGGCGGAACTCACATGAGGATGTTTGCGAGCCAATTGCATTAGTTTTTGGACACATCCGAAATGTGTACACGGCTTAAAAGACACCATCTAGATGGTCACTCTAGAAATTGGTCCAAAAAATAAAAAAACAATAATAATGTTTGCAGGGTACAATGTATTGTCTAGCGCGCATTATGCTATGAGGTGGTCACAAGATCTCTCTTCCATTGTTGTATGAATATACTATGTGTGGGCCCGACTTTCAAGAGGTGTTGATCTCTTCTTCAAATCGTTTTTAGAATGACATCTAAATTATCATTAATTGTGCAGAAGCTTGAAATTTTTCCCCACAATAATACAATTACTTGAGATTATCTTTTTTATTAAAAAATATATACCATAGTACAAATAAGTAATACTATTATAAACAACGTGCAAATTTAAGGTTGGGTTGCTAGTAAGTCACAGTTTTTTAGATAAGCTTTTTTGTAAACTTATTCTTCGTCTTCTTTCATTTGAACAATTATACCAAAATAAAAAGTTGTTTTAACCGGCTCATGATTGTTTGAGTAGTTCTAAATAAGTATTCTTATTATTATTAGTATTATTATTATTAAAAAAGATGCTTATGGCTCCTGGTCAAGGGAAGGAAGTGTGAGAGTAAATAAAATAAGGACCGTGCTTCGAGCTTTGTACGTGAATCTTTCTAGAAACGGTCTCAAGCGGATTTAGAGATATTTCCATAAAAATCCGACAGATGTTTCTCACAAAACAGACTAATAACGTATTGTATGAAAAACATCTTTATACTGGCAAAATTCCTCCCAGAAAATCTTCAAAATTAACATAATCGTGTAGCGTTCGCATTAGCATCGTGGATGGATAATCAAGACCCTTACGTCCGACATATGTGTGTATGTGTCGGGAATTTGTAAACCCATATCATCGGTTTATGGGTGAATTTGTGACGACATCGCCTCCACCTCGCCCTGAACATTCGGATTTCCATGAATTATTCATATCTTGAGTCACTTTTATCTCTACGGAGAAAATTTCCTACTTCTAACTCTTCGCGGACGGCGGCGTCACAATTGTATATTGTTCAAATTGACTCACTTATATCTCTCATTCTTACGTATGTCTACGGCTATATACATACATGAGTTTTCGACTGGAAACATCAAAATTTACATACGCACCCTCTATATTTTACAACCTACGTTATAAATTTGTAGCAGACACATCGTAATTATATCATATGTGTGAGGCTTTAAAATCACCTGATTTATTTTTAGCTAAATATACATATGTCTAAAAACGAATAAAATATTATTTAATTATTAAAAATACGTAGAATCCCACCTTATACATATTTTATGTACATATTCAATGTTTATTCAGATGACCGTAAATAAAAAATCCAGCATTTAGAATTCCAGCTACTGAAACGATCCTCGATCTCCCTAAAGCTTTATTTCAACTACGTTTAATGAACAAGCAAAGATTCATATATTTTACAAAATATTTGGTGAACGACAGTCAGTTTTCAGAGTGAAATATGCTTTGAAGACTGCAAAGTTGAAAAATAAAGTAAAAATTCATGAATAAATATTTTTCAATAATTTTATGAAATGTGTAACGAAAAAGTAATTGCAGTATGGCTAGTCCTGCGACATTTTTAGATTCATAAATTTACAATACAAATTCATTGCCAAATCCAAGTCGACATATTAGCTCTTTCTCTATATCAGTAGTTGTATTGTATCTATTTTTTCACAGCCTAACGCATAACACATGGCTTAATAAGTATCTCTCCAATTTTATGAGCTTCGCCATAACGGTTACTTGTCCAATGAGTCACATTGTCTCATTAAAAATATGCATCAGCGTATACTGTTCTGAAGTGCCTTCAAACTTTAGCTGAAGCCAAAGCACTATTTGCTATACCATATTTGCGTTAACACAGTCAGTTCGAGAGCTATCCATTTCATCATAATTCATAATTTACGTCCCTACTATTAGCTCTAAAACATACGATACGGATATACGTTCGATATACTTCTCATTACTCCTGTTTATATTTTCAACAAATTTATAGAAATTAAAATCATTACAATATTTTTATATTAATCAATCGTAAATCGAATATTCAAGATTATATTTTACTATTTAAAATATCTTATTTTATATTATATTTAACTAATTAAATTATTTAAAGTTATTGAACTATATTAAATTATATAATAAATTTCATTTTAATTTCTCAAGAATTCAGATAGTGGTATTCTTAATATTTAATACGTATTTTTAAACTTTTTTTTAGTATTTAATTCAGATTTGCGAACAAATGTATTAGCGCAGCCAACCGATTTGATCTTGGTCACTGTCGACAGACTAACTACAGTCGGTGGTCAGACAGCTAAATAAAAACAATATATTTCATCTTTTCATTTACATTTTTTATCCCTCGCCTGTTAATGTGAGGTCAAACCTGTTGATATAAAAAAATAATAAAGGTGTTTCTTTATTCCACTCAACAAAATATTTTTTATTTTTATGGATCATTCTTGAAATACTTTTACATATATTATAGAAGGATTTCCCAAACTAATATATCAAAATATATTAATACCTTGTGACAAATAACTGATAACATTGTTGCTTGATAATGTAATATAGCATCACTGGCTTCGTAGGCGTATTCTTTTTGCGATATAAACTTTTCTCATAATACATTTTCATGAAACGTATAAAAAAATTGAAAGAAATTATGAAATATATATTAGTTAAAAACTTTTCACAAAGAAATGATTAAACTGCTTATAGACCACATATTCATGTAACCTTCTTATTTTAACTTTCAATATGCGATATAATCACAATTAAACTAATGATTCTCTAACTATATTGCGGCATTTAACTTGCACAAAATAGCAATAAAAGGCAATCTTTACAATTACTACATCAATTTATAAATAAAGCGGTTGTTAATCATCGACATAAAGGTCAAACGGTCGACCGGGATTAAGTTTTAATGCGCTCCTGTCACTTTCAGATATATACGTTGAATCCCTCAGGCGATCAACTTTATAGAAGGTCTAAATTTTAGGAAAAATCCCCACAGAATGTCACGTATACGATACGGAGCAATAGTTATTCGATCGTAGACATTTAATGTCATGGAAAAATGGGACAATAACTCTCACACGCGTTTTGCATAGGTGAACGTGAAAATTGGACAAGAATACTAAACCTTTTTATGTCATGGATTTAGTACATTTTTTTTATTTATAATACGAAAAATTTTAATTATTGATTATACATAAAACTCATGCTAGTAGGTTAGAATAAATGACGACAGCCATAGCAGAGTCGAATAGTACGGACTTCCTGAATCTAGCAGGAATCAGAAGAGGAAGGGATTGTGATTCTCAAAGACGTTCTAAAACCGAAAACTAGAATTTTTCTTTATATATTATAAATTTAGAAGCTTTCTAAATGGACAAATTGTACTACGTCCTAATCATTCGGCTTAATCACATTCACTAATCGCACACTAATCACCAGGAATTAATGTCAGAACTTGGTATATTAATTAACAAATCAAATTCGATAGGCGAGAATCGTTCGTGTTCGATACATATACATGTATAATATAAGGACCTTATTTAGATTACTGTCCAATGAGACTAATTTACACGAAATCTTGATCTCCTTTCGTTCATGAAGAGCATATCTATACATACACATAAGATTGTAATAATATTTCGGCATCGGTTACAAACTTTTCGCAATATAGATTCGAAACGTGGCGCCGGCGACATTAGCGAAGTTTCATCACATGAGCCGAGAATAAAGGCTTATAATTTTTTATGCCATCGGAATGCATAAGGAATTCTTTCTCCGACCTTTCTCTATAGTGTGGAAGAGAGAAGCGTGGGAACGTGGAAGTTTTCGCTGACAGAGTTTGATGGCTGGCCGAAGTGATTTATTGCCAAGGATTTTTCCCAAGAAAGTGTCCGTGCCAGAGGACACGTGATGTATTGATAATAAAAATTTTGATTTATCGCAAGATTTTTGCATAAGCCCTTTTTTACTTAAAGCCCCCGAAGCGCTGATTTTATACTTCTTTAATATTTGAAGTACTGTTAAATTAGGAGATAATAATCCTACCTTATCGCGGGCTTATCGTAGTTATATGGTATCGTTGAAATTCGTCTTATTGCTACGCCTGCCGAAAATAATCACAGTAAAGCTTTTTGACACCAAGAGTATACGCAGTATGTTAAGTTAATAATATTAAATTTGAATGAGTTCAATGATACATATAAGTAAATATCATATATTAAAATCCAAAATATTATAAAATTACTTTATTCCTAAGCAAAAGGTTGGAAAAAAAAACATAAAAGTTGTAGAAAAAAAATAAGTTTAATATTTAAAAAAAAGGAATAAAAATATACAATTTAATTTTTCTATTTTTTTAATTTAATCAAAACCATAATATACAAAATCAACCTAAGTTAATATACAAAAACAGTTAATAATATACATAATAATTTATAAAAACACTCAGTTCTGTATAAAACACAGATTGTTTATTTATAAGTGGAATAATAGATATTTTATTATTATTTTAATTTGTCTTAATACATTTATTAATTATTTTAAAATAATAAAATATTTGCATTTTATAGTAATAATATAGATATATATTTGTAAAATACATACTACAACAATATTATTAATAGATGAAATAATCGAATGAACGGATTGTAAACAGGCTATAAAACAAATAAAATTTTATTTTACACAGCTAATAAATATATCTCAATTGATAAATACACATATGTATAAGAATAAGTAAGGAATAAAAAATAAGTAAAGATAAACACTATGTTAGGAACAAAAATATATGTATTAATTATAAATTATCTGAAAAAATATTAAGAACAAAAAATTAAGTAAATTTAAGTCCACCATTGATAAAAATATAGTGTTAATATATATTTACTTTAAATTTAATAAAATATGTAATATAAATTTAAAAAATTGAACTTTTACATACATACATTGTTTATTGTTGGTTATGCTAAATTTTAGTTGATTTTTTAACGAGTTTTATGCTTGAATATTTATTTTTAAAATTTAATTGTATCGAATTTTATATTCCTGTTATTATTATTTAAGTAAATAAATTACTTTTTTAGTAAGACATAAAAGTTGTTGAAATTAACCTAACGTTTTCTTTTTCAATGGGAGATTATTTTTTTATTTTTTTAGTACATATATGATATTCTCTATGAGATGAAACATTTTTAACACCTATTATACTTTTGTGTCTAATAAACCCTTAATTTAATTATAAAAAATTAAGAACGGCTCAAAAATATAGTTGTATTGTTGTGTGTTTAAATTCTGTCTAATCGATTATGAATCAAATCAAATTTTGAAGTAATGTAAAAATCTACAATCAATATAAAATTATTTTTTACAAATAGGCTTTTTAAATATTTAGTATTCAAGTTGTTGACCTAAAAATTGTTTCTATATTATATCCCTAAATAATATAAAATAATAAATAATATGAGATTGCGATTTTACTATGTTTTATAAATAGCAAAAAATATACAATATTAACAACCCATACATACTTACAAACGCCACTTAATAGCCCTTAAAGAAAGGTAAAATAGTAAGGAGGCTTGTAGTTGACCCTTTATATTATGTGCTACTCACATATTGACATATTCGAGTGAAAAATGTAATAAAAAATAATCAGTAGTTAAATTAAGCTAAATATAATATGTATTATTTCATTCGATATTACCTGTGGGTGTTTTTTTATAATCCTAATTTAAATAAATGTAAATATTATTCTATATTTGACCTTATTGCTTATCTATAATAAAAAATATTACTATTATTCAAAATTTATTTTAGATTAAAAAATATTTATTAACGTCGCCTAAAGTGATGAACAAAAAATTGAAACGTCACTAGCAATTTATCGAGATAGGTTTTGCGGCCCGTTTGAGTTATTAATTTTTAACACGGCACATAATATCCGTGCGTGTGATGTGAGCTTTATTTAAAACACACAACATATTTATCATCATTATATGATATATTCACATATTCTTTTTTATTTCTTCCTCTAGATTTATCCGTCGGTCTCATAAGCGTGCTCACCGACATCGTTCAGAAGATGATGGTACCTTGGATAGCCGGCAACATCGCGTGCAAAGTCATCAAGTTCCTACAGGTTTGAACACTTAGTATATATTATATATTCTTAATGAGCTAAATATAATCGCAATGGTCACGTTTATTGGTCCCGAGCACGTATTCAAACGGATGCATGCCGATTTCTCAATATGTATCGATTATATTTTTATTTGCAGGTCGTAGTCACGTATTCGTCCACGTACGTCCTTGTTGCGCTCAGCATAGATAGATGTGATGCTATTACAAATCCTATGAACTTTACTGGAAGTTGTGAGTAAAATTTATATTGCAAAGAAGTGAACTATGCTGATATAGTGACAAAATAGGTTTATAGGACAGCATATTGCCGTGTGCAACAATAAAAAAAATAGATTGCATATTTACTATAGTTTTACTTTATCTTTTATTAATTATTATATAGCTATGTAGTTACTTTTAGATACATATATGTATTTTAGCAAATAAATATTATCTACCAGCAAAGTATTCATATTTTAACTGTTTTCTAATGCTTACTAAATAAGTAAGAAACCTCTTAACGGTACTGTACATATTTTGACTGCGGTCACTAGGAAGTACTTTAATGACGTCGATCTTCTATAGATGTAGGCGCATTGACACAGGCCCTTTATTTATAAGCTCTTAGGAACTGGCCTTTATGGCGCAACTCTATGTTCTGCAGTCTCTAGGGCTATAATTCTCTCTGTGAAACAGGCTCTTCAGAGGCGCTTTGTGCTTTGGGATCGCAACTGGCCAAAGACAGCCCCAGTGATGTACCTGACTTTCTTTGAATTCCCATTATCGTTTTTTTTCTTCAGTGAGGATTTTTGCGAGAAAAAAGTTTGATTTTAATAACATATTTAGACGTTTAATATAATGAGTCATCCCTTATCTTGCCAGTTCACCGTCTCATTAGCAATCCGTTATTTTTTCCGTTTGTGTCGCGTATTAGCTGCCGCAGGATTAACTTTATTATATATTTAGACGTAGTTTTCTTTAACCTCAGTGCAGTTGGTGAGCTAAAATTCTCAAGTCTTACGCTGCCTTTTTTCAGCACCCAGCGCGCACAAGTTTTTGATAGCATTGATATTCGATTTAAATTATAACAGTTCTGGAAATTATTTATAGATTAGTAAATGCCTGTCGTGTTGATTCTATATATTTTTTTTAAGTATCTGTGAAAAATACCTCTATGCATAAATTTAATATTAACAATGTCGCATAATAATTTATACGGCCATTTTAAACAGACTTCAAGTAAAACATTGTTGCGATTGAGGCCTAGTAAACACTAGTAGAAACCAGTGATGCCAACTGAGCAAAAAAGAATAACTTGCTATACTTACTAGTACAGTATTTTTATTCTCCAAATATCACTCTTTGTCTATATTAAGAATTGTCAACATTATTAAAATAAAAAACTAATGTAAATGAAAAAAAATCATTACACGATCTAATTTTAGAAAATTTTAAATAAATTAATAACTTATGATATGCTGATAAATTTATCTCCGATTTTTTTTTTGAAAACAAAAATGTCAGATTTTGTAAAAGAATCTAAAAAATGACTACATTATGGACCAGTGGTATAAGTCTATGAAAAATCCGAAAGACCTGTGTTAAGGTTTCATATGAATGTTTTTTTTATTTTTTAACGTGTCTGTGAGATTTGAATTAGTGATTACTATATATATATATAATTCCAACCGATTCGTTTTCTAATATTATCCCAATCTCACGGGTGAATATTGTGATTATTAATTAAAAATACAGACACGAACTAGTTCGTTCATTCAATAATTAATTTATAATTGATGTCGGTCTCTCACTACCGTGAGGTACCACAGCTAGTTGATTAAATATATTTCACTGATTTACAGTAGTTCTTGATTATGTTTAACCCGATGTTGCGACATTACAAGTATTATCCTGCATTATGATAATACCTGTAATGTGGCAAAGAAAAATTTTCAATAAATAAATACATATTAATTCACCACTTTAATGTTTTTCTTAAATACAATAAATTATACAAAAAAATGCAAAATATAAAAAAAGAAAATAATAAACTTTATCAGTTTTTTAAAATTAAATAACAGTTTTTGATTAGGTAGTAAAAAATGTTTTTTAAAGTTGCGGCTATTTAAAATTTAATATCTAATGTGGCTAGAAAATGTTGTAAAAATATACTTATGTCTAATTAAAAATCTAAGTAATTCTAATGAAACTAACATTCAACTGAAACTAACATTCAAAAGTTTGCCGATCCCTGATCTAGTCCTTTTTCGAGCTAACGCAATTCTCTCATCGGTACTTCTACTACTAGAAGCATTATTCAAACTCCATTGGACTTGTTTCTTTATGTGTTCTGAAATCCCGTTCCATTAATTCTGGGAAAAAGCCAAAAGTCGTACAAATCCATGTCTCGTGAGTAAAGGGACTTTCAAGCCTGTGTATTTTTTATTCAGAGAGTTTACCTTAATCATAGTGGAAAATCTTATTCTTTCACAGAAGCAAATAAAATCGTCTTTAAAATTATTCTTTTACAGAAGGAAATAAAATCGTTCTCCTAAATTATTACATTTCTTTGAATATTTCAGTGAAAGAACGACAAATTCATTACTATTTTTTTTAATTTGCCTAAATAGAATACATCCTATTGTCTTATAAATATTTTACGTGTTTATGTTCGGATATTTGGTGTTACTCAGACTATTAAGACTGCCTGACAACGATCAACGTTCTGTACACATATACTTAACATAAGTGCAAAACAACCCCAGCTTGCAACTGGTTAACATAAGAAAATTGTGTCTTTATATATACTACAATGTACTAAATTTTCTAATAAAATATTAATTATAAAGACAATCAAGAAAATATTTGTTTCTAACTTTTCTTAAATCATATGCCACAAATACAATATGACTTTATGCGCACATTTATTACTGTAACCGTAATAATCAAACGAGAAAGCAGACAATCTTGATTTTATTACTTCGCCAAAAATATCATATATAATCTTTAATAAATAGAATAGGAAATAAATTTCTTTCCAAAGAAAAATTAATGAAAATCAAGAGACGCTTTCATATAAAAATGTTTGGAAACATGTACTACATTCTGCGCCTCTTTTGATTGACGGTAATATAAATAAGATGTTTATAGATACGATCAAAAATCTCAGAATACTATGTACCATTCGATTTCGACTTAATCTTCGTGAATTCTCAGTAATCCAATAATATTTAGTAATAAATTTAAAAATATATTTAAGCTCTTGAATTTGTGATTATATTTTATATACATGTATATTAAGATCTTCACTCGAAACGAGGTCATAATTAAAAATTCGATTCGAAATACGAAAATATGATCTATTCCCAAATCTTAATATTTGACGTCTGCATCCTTATCAAATTCACATTTTATTTTGAAAAAATACTTCACCTATAAATAACTCATTTTGTCACTTCGTATCACATACGTATAATATGTAAATAAAAATTTACATGTATGGTATAACATGAACATGTATTTTGTTTTTATAGGGAAGAGGGCTAAGGGTCTTGTGGCAGCTGCATGGTTGATAAGCATATTTTTTTCTGTGCCAATCCTGGTACTATACGAAGAAACAGTAATTCAAGGTATGTATTTTTTTAACATGAACCATTAAGAATTGTATTATGAGAACAGTTTTAATTATTAAATTAAGCGTCATTTTAAGTTTCGACTGCGTGTGTAACATATAAAGAAGTTAAACATATTTAACTGAATATTATATGGTATTCGATTAATTTTATTGCCGATGACGTAAAAAGTCAAACTCTAAAGTAATTTTTCCCGGAAACTTCAACATTCAATTTGGTATAAAACAGTTCTAGGAAGTTTTAATATTAAAGGTTTTTTTTCGTTGAAAGTTCCAGTAAGCACTGACGAATCTTCATAAACGATGAAAGTGTACTTAGTAGACACAAAATAAATTATACATACTACAGAATTTAAGATCTAGCAAATGTTTAATAACCGAGTCGTGAAAGATTTTTATATACTGAAGTGATTCTCAATTGTGGCAAAGTATCGTCGATTGTAATAGATGTTAAATTGATATTAATATTATTATTAATAAATACTATTCATACATAAAATTCTTATACATATATAAGTTAGGTATTTTCGCATCATTCAAAATCTTAATTTTCTTATATATTCATAAATAATGTATATTTTATATTAAAGACTTAATATCATATTCCCACGTTTAATTAATATGTATATATTCATATATAAGGCTTTAAACAACTATGGTCCTTTATTTATCTCTAGAAATATATAATATAACTTTTGACGGTTCTGAAAAGAAAATAGTAAAATTAACGTTCACGTACTATTTACTTAAATATATTATAATTCATGGCAAATACTTACTGAAAATTTATATAATATAAAAAAATATTAAACATATATAATAAAATGTACATTTAAAATAAATTTTATTTTATTTTGTAAGAATGAATAAAAAAGCATATGTTTAAATATGTGTAAATATTACTTATAAATTTAATTCAATTAAAATTACATCTTTTATAATTAATTCTAAATTAACAATTTATAAATCCCATTTTACTTTTCGTTTATTTTATATTGTTAATTAAATATAATAGTTTTAATAAATTATTTTATTATTCAGGTGTATAGCTATGTATACATAATACATTGTATACATAATATCAAAATGAAAATTTTTTTTTTTAACCCATTGCGTGCTAATGACTATAATTATTATTAAAGCAATTTAAATCGTGCAAATTGCGCTCGTGCTGTTATCGTAGAAAATATTTAAATATTTACATAGGTCAGAAAATAAAATAGATATTGAGTATTTAGAATTTTAGAATACTTATCTAATATACACTTTCTATTGAAATCATATAAATATTCCAATCAAATTCGTATTAAAGCTTTTTACAATATATATAATACTATATTGCTTCGGTGAACTCATTGTAGAGGATTATGAAAAGCTAGTAAAATCTAATTTGTGAAGTAACTATGCCAAATATGCTTTAGATCGGTCAAAGGGTGTAAAATTGTATTGACTATAGAGCAACCCTTGGCAAATTGCTACCCACAAACTATATATATATATATATATATATCTAGGAAATTATATCTCTTCGTGCATTTTCGACAATTGAATTTTCCTAATATAGTTTGCATTCAGCAAATCATAGCACGAATAGTTTATGTGTTAATAATAATTTGATTATGATGCTATTATTAGTAATAAAATCGATTTGCTGACACTCGATTGCTTTTAACAATAATACGGACATAAATAAACTAAATTAAGAAGTATTAATTTTTTTAAATGTATTAATGTAAATATTGTATTATTTGTCTCGTTTTTTATAGTGTTCACTTTATTATATACATGCTATGATTCTTTCATATTTTTTGGTACTTCTTAAAGTAAAATTAATCAGAATAGTTTAAATCTTGTATTTTAAAACAATTAGGTAAAGAATGCAAAGCTTTAAGCTAATGATAGTATGAATGTGCAAGGTCTGGACTACGTGGTGGATGCATTAACACATCCCTTTACAATTGCATTTTTTGACGAGTTTCTATAGCAACGTGTAGTCTGGTATCATCATGGTATAGCACAATGCTATTTATATTAAACAACTGATTGGTTTGGTATAACAGCGGCTTGTAATATACGATACCTTTTCCAATCCGATTAAATTACACATATTTCATGCCTTTGCTTGCTCTGAATTGGATCGTGTTCTATCTTGACTTACATTGTTTTACCGAATCTATTTGTTATCTTCATTAAAACAAATACGCTTTATAAACAAACTCTTTTATTTAGTCCATTAGAAACTACGACCCATACATAAACAAAAATCACTGTGCGGATTAAGTCTAGGGTCGACCTCCTACCTAGGCTGTCGCAAGTAGTCGGATAAGCCAGTACTGATCGTTTTCGGCATCACTAAATAATTTAAGGAATCTGATAAGTGATTTCAAGAAGTAAAGAACGAGAAAACATGCCTGATAAAAATAATCAACGACTTAATTTGCAATATATATCAATGCTGAAACAAAAAAAAAACGTTGTTCTATTTTCTCTATAAGAGAAAATTATTTTATTAGCTTTGAAAAAGCAAGAAAAAAAATGCTACGAAGCAATTAACATTGTTTCGCTAAACAAATAGTTATTCTTATTTATATAAATCACTACGATAAAAACAACCTCAGATTTAAATTAAGGCACCAAAGGTTAAAGCACATATTACTTTAAAGATTGAAGATCACATATCAACAGGTCCAGATCTTTATTCAAATGTATTTAAATTAGCATTTAATACATCTAAAAAAATCTTATCCTTAAATTATAAAATGATTTTTAGTGCTTTTTCCCTGAATTAAAACCACGAACGTTTTACTTGATATTTTTATTATTTATTATAGCTATGTAGCTAATAATAAAATTGTAAATATTAAAATAGTTATTAACTAGTATTATTAAATTACATATTTTACCAAAATATACATTTTTATCTTCTGTATAAATAATATGTATCAGACAAATCTTTTCGATTAAGAAATGTTTGCATTGCATCCAAATAACAAATCAGCACTTCTGTCTACCAACTTGATATCGCTAAATTGATACAAATTAATTTTCTTGACTATCCCAAGCTTCCGTAAATGTCTCTAAACAGTAATGAGAATAACTTTCAATGTCACCAATCTCACGTGTAAGTAAACATCATGTCTATGCTATAGTAAATTCTACATCGTCGGCCCCTTATACGGCACAATTTATCTCACACATTTTTGCCTTTTTAGTAGTAGAAAACACGACGATAATGTATTATATTTTCTGACGTTGGTAACGGTACAAAAATATGTTATTATTTATAGTGTTTAAAATTAAACACTATACATTAAAACTGCAATTTTATTCAAAATTCTAAAGACTATTTGTCATATCCATGTATCAATGCTGTTCTCTGAATATTTATCTTTTAGTGTAAAAAGTATTTAAGCAAAAGGACAAACTAAAATTAATTTGGAATTATTCAAGAAAGACTTTCAGACAACAACCATTATCAAATATGTATATGTAAATTAAAAAATCATTAATATAAAATACTGCAAAATAATAACCTTGTAATAAAAGAGATCTTAAATCCAAATTATTCCGTTAAGATATTTATTTATTCGCAAGTAGAAATACACGATTTCCCTAATAAGTTAACGCACTCTGACAGAAAAGTATAAAAGTAAACTTCTCAAAGCGCCGGTAATCGTAAAAATCACATTCCCCGATACACAATACGCCTTCGGTGGAAACTTCGGTTGTTTTAAAAGCGTTCGAATAACAAACGACCGCCTTCACTTTTAACTGCGCCGTTTTGTTTCAAGTAATTACGGCGAGGCGTTGAAACGTTGCACATAGTTGAAATCTGGAAGGCATATAAATTTTGTTCGTAAATTTTTAGTTCGATGGTACCCCCCTGCGAGAATGAAACTCGTCCGAACCAAATAATTGTCCAAATGTTGAAACGACTCAATCGGCGCGGCCCACGATGCTACAATAGCAGGATACATAAATAATGATAAACATTACATGGCACAATACGGCCCATAAAAATTGATACACTATCACACATCATTTTTTTATATATGGTAATAAGCGAGATAAAACGTATGTACAATTTATGTTTCATCACCATATGTACCAATTATGATTGTAATAGATTTAACTACACAGCAATTTTACATTCTTTTCCACCTAGTTAGATGTTTATTTAGATAAAAGTTCTTAGATACAGAGACTTATCGTGGTACTGTGTACTGTATCTTGATAACATTTTCACAGCTCAAGGATATTATAATTTTAATATATAAAGCTAACTTATATTTTCTAGTGAATTTATTTGTTTTGTTACCAACAAATTTATTAAATAAAATATTACTTAACAAAACTATACATACTAGGAATATCTTAGTATGTAAATTAATTTATCAAATTTATGCAAGAAAAATTAAACCTAGCAAATAATATATATTCATAAATTTAGACAACACTCTAAAGTATTTTTAATTATATTTATGATATTCAAAAATTAAAAAAATGCAAAAAATATATAAAATACATAATCAAATGTATTTATATGTTAAAATTGTTTCGAGTTAAATCACGTCGGGGTTCACCACCTTCGAATTTTGAGACCGAAAAAGTGTGATTTTTGAGTTGTGTTATTCCCGGATACGATTTCTTGTAACAACTGAAATCTGTCGTGATATTCTCTCTGGACGATCCGCTGATGTGTCTCGTGGCTCGTCTTTGCTGCTGTAATTACGTTGCGTCTTTGTGTCGTCTTCCTGGCATCTCTAGAACAGTGTTTCCCAACTTTCTTTATGCCATGCCCCACGGTAGTCTTTTCAAAAGTCATATGCCCCACCGACCTCTTTTTTAATTAAACAGTAGTGTGAAATAGCCGATAATTTCCGACGTGTCCCATCTATGAAGCGTGGTGCCCCACCGTGAGAAACACTGCTCTAGATCTCTCTCTATGTGACCAAGTGTCACATATTTTATAATTCTGATTTAATACAACACTTTTAGCACTTTTGTGAACAAATTGAATCGCTTTTTGACACATCACGTGTCAAAAATATGTTAACGCATTAAAAGGAAAAAGGCGATCAGTAACCAAGGAATCGAAGAACAATAGTCATGTAAAATCACCACGATAGACGAGTGGTATAAGTCTCTGACTATTGCCCTGAAAGGCCTAGGTTCGAATCCTATACGGACCATAGTGTTTTTAAATTTCTATCGTGTCTGAGATCGCAATTAGTGATTATTAAAAAATTATAATTCTACTAACTCATTTTCCAAGAATATCCTAATCTCACAGAGGAATATCAGGAGTATTAATTAAATTCATAAGCACGAGCTAGTTTGTTCATTAACTGTAAGTTGTAATTATAATTTATAACTGATGTCGGTTTCTCACTAACGTGAGGTACCGCAGCTAGTTGATTAAATGGAGGTCAATGATTTACAGTAGTTCTTGATTATGTTTATCCTGATGTTGTGAAATTACAAACATTATACCGCAGGGGAGGGGACAAATTACCAGTGCCCGTTCTCTTTGAGGGGCTCAACTCTGAAAATTATAGCAAAAATATATTTATAAAAAAAGTAAAAAGCGACATCAAAAAATGAATTTGAACTAAACCACATTTATTTGAGATGTACCTATGTAAACACTGATATATTTCAGGTAAAAGCTCCTTTAGCTCTTTTTAATACATATTATACAAAAATAAAAAGAGCGGAATATTGTCTTCAAAAACACCCACTTTCTATGTAGTACTTCCATAATAAACATTATTATTCAAAGGGACGGATTGTAGTGTTTTGACACACTCCGGTAAAAGCTCCTTTAGCTCTTTTTAATACATATTATACAAAAATAAAAAGAGCGGAATATTGTCTTCAAAAACACCCACTTTCTATGTAGTACTTCCATAATAAACATTATTATTCAAAGGGACGGATTTATGTTAAAGGTTGTTTGCAAATTATTTTTGATTTTATTGCCTTTTGATCGCTTAAAAAATATTAAACATGAGAGAAAATACTCAAATAATGTAAATTAGTAGCAGTAAATTTAGGTATTCGATCTGAAAATTCACATGGAATACCTAAAGAAAAAGAAAAGAAATAACGAAAAATCATCAACAGCACCAGCTGAATAAAATAAATTTAATGTTTTTATAAATTATATTATCGGTAATTTGACAACTAGATTAAATGCAAAAAAATAAATAAATAATATATTCAGTTTCATGTACTTATTCCTAAAATAAAATCT
The DNA here is from genome assembly GCF_051122295.1 of Plectrocnemia conspersa. Classification (NCBI taxonomy): domain Eukaryota; kingdom Metazoa; phylum Arthropoda; class Insecta; order Trichoptera; family Polycentropodidae; genus Plectrocnemia; species Plectrocnemia conspersa. The sequence continues at coordinate 14,484,361 of NW_028277166.1, read as the reverse complement.
AGAAAAAATAGTCTCGAATATATCCCTAAAATATTTTTTTTAAATATGTCATTTCAGTAAAATCATATAGAAATACATTTTCAGCAGTAGATATATATGTTTACCAGTGAAAATATCAATTATCTGCCAGGTGAACGCTCGGTAACGAGCCGAGCATTCACCTGCTAGATACGATGTTATTACTTTTGACGTGGATTTTTGCCTTCTGAGAAGGGATAATTGTTTTTTGCGCTCTCCTATAGGTCAAAATTTGGTTTATATGTGTTTTTATATTTATTTGTAGCATAAAAGGGATAACTTGTCGCAATTATTATTTTATCAATAAATTATATTACAATGTTAAAAAATATATAAAATTTAATTTTTGTTTTGAGGCCCGGAATCATTGTTTTTCCAGGGCCCGGGTTCGCTTTCAGTGACCCTGCATATACGAGTCTAATAGTTAAATAGTTTTTGAAGATCTGATGTTGGCACCTTGAATTATTGTAAACCGTTTTATATTTTTCATGCTAGCGAATGATGTGCGAGTTTATCTTAATCAATTAGCCATAGAGAAAATTCCAGATCTCTAATGTACGCCCTTATTATCTGGCACATCTAGATAATAAAAGGCAATGCTATATAATTATTTAATCGCGCGTTTAAATGAGGACCATAATATCGTTTGTAAATGACACTTATTTTGTATAATATTAATTTCTATCGAGGGTTATTTTAATGAACGCTTTGTTTAAATGACGGTTTTTAACGCAGAATTATTAAACTGCCTCTCCATTTATATAGAAATGTAAAATTTATTTATTTAATGCAAAATACATATTTTCTTTATTTTTATTCATGTATAAATATTTATATTTATATAAATAAAAATTGCTTTTATTAAATTTGTTTATTTGTAATTATATTTTAAACCCACCGTTACTTCTCTTTTGATCGCTTTTCGATCCTTATAAAGGTTAGTACATTAATAAATTTGAATATTAATGATAAAACTAAATAAATAAGTTGTATATTCTATGAAGTAAATTAAAATTATATCGTATAAAAATAAAGCAATGTGTACACAGCAATCTTCTTTCGGATCATTAAATTGTTTATTACTATGTGACATTTATTGTCATAATCGGGTTATTATTGTAGCTTTAAGGTATTTCTACAAAAAAGTGTTAACCTCCGTGAAAAAAATAATTTACTCTGAGCTGCAAAAAAGATGTGTTATATCACCTCTTCGCAATATCAATTAATATTTTTTTTAGTCAAAGGACTGTATTATTAATTATTCATCACTATCTTGTTTATTAATTTTTTTCAATAATTACAATAATAATTATATTAAGAAATAAAAAAGTTACATCAAAATAAAAATAAATATTTACTTATTCAATCCCCTTCAGTAGATACTATTGTATTCCATCTATTTAAGTGTAGTAAATATTGAATTTCACCATACATTTAATGGTTATTTTTTTATTATTAGACTCGGTCAAAGGATCGATTTCGATACCTGCCCCTTCAGAACCCACTTTTTTGTGACTTTGATTTAAATATAGCATCTAATAATGAAGTGGTTATTTTTTTATTTGTTGATCAAATCACGAAACACTCACGCGCACAGCATTGATCTCTTCAGTATCCACACGCCCTTTTTTTACACTCTCGCCTATGTTTTTCAAATATTCTCTAGAAATATTTGAGCTTTTCTTCTAATTGTTGTATAGTCTGAGTCATCTTTGACATTAACGCGAATGTTTTTAGTTACAGTAGCTAAATTTTTTTTTTAAATATTCGTATTTTTTTTATTTTGCTTAAATTCTTTATCTTGAAACATGGCTTGAAAAAATATTTATTTGTGATGAATAACTTTTTCTAGATGTCTATCAATCGACAGAATACTAAACACGTGCTGCAAAACCGTTGGCTGAAACACTACTGATAATCAAAGATTATTATATAAAAGCGACATTTAAAGTGAATTATATACTATGCATATATTATACAGAAAATACACGAGCAATATAATGTCATGACACAGGCGAGAATTAACGTGTTAAATACATATCAGATATAATACAATAATACAAGATTTGATTCACCAAGCTTACTATATAATCTCGACCGATAACTTACCCCCCTGCGAGATAGAAATTCTCCAATTCGCCCAAACGTTGAAATGGCTCAATCGTAGGATACATAAATATACATAATCACCGGCGAAACAATATAATTTATATACAAATATCGAATGTACGTATTTTTTTCAATAGTCACTCCTAATATATCGTGTCTTTCTCAGTGTATAAATTAGCAATTAATAATCGTTCGATGTGCGCTCGCGTGGCGTTTTGTTTGAACTTGTTTCATGGACATAAATTTTCCCGAAGAGAAAATTAGTCATTCGTACATATTGTTTAATTGTTGTACGCCTCGAGTGACAGCTGGCTATAAACAATATAATTCACGCTGAGAACAATTACGAACAAATCTATACATATGCATATTCAATAGCTGTAATGGAGATGTGTTTGAATCAGTTTAATTTTAATACCATATACAAAAGTAGTACATACATAAATGTATAAATATAGTCTTAGCTATTATAACGGGACACGCTTTAAAATATTTTGATTTAAAAAAAAATTTTACTGATTAATTTAAAATATAGCGTTTTTGCTAAGTCCTGATAAAATTGGATGTCTCCTATTTTAATTCGTTATACCTTTTATAAATAGCATTAAATATATACAGAGACTCTGTAAAGGTTAAAGTGAGAATATGAATATTATATTTTATTCGCAAGGAGTGAATAAGACCAATGTCAATAAACGAATTTTTCGCATCACGCTTTTCAAAATACGGTAACATGACTCAAGGAATAATATACATACGAGTCCAAACCAGGAACTGGAACAAAGCGAATTACAGCTTTTTAGGCTTTGCAGTGCTATTCCGTTCCAAAATATTAAAAACAAATTTAAATGTGGCTCTTAAAGTGCCAAGAAACTGTTAACTAACAAGCACAAACAGTGAATCATAAAGGAGACTCGAAACTTGGTGGTTTCAAGGCTTTACATCAGTGCTTCTTAACCTGTGGTGCGAGAAAGTATTTCCACGGGTGCGTAAGAACTTTCCTTTAGAATTTTTAGATGTGAAATATAAAATTTAAAACTCTTATGGTATATAAATTTGACTTGACTGAAATATGTACTTTTGGAGGCCATGTTATACTTTTCTATGTTTTTATATTGTAGTAACCCACGTTGAGTCGAAAAAACTGATTTAAATAAAAATGCTGATTATGAATTTACCTATATAAAATAAAAGATGGTTTGCAACGATCACAGTGCATTTTATGTTACAATATATTTCCAAACCTAAATCTTAAACCATCAATGGTTCTAAAGCTACAGCAACTTATTTGATACCAGCAGATTTTTACATATCGAGTTATGAATTAAAATTGTGCACACTTTCCCTTGCTTGATTCAATCGTTCTGAAAAATTGGTATTTCTGATTTCTCGATGATTTTAATTTCTCGAGAAATGAGAATTCTGGAGAAATTTTGATGAATAAAAAAATATATGTAATACAGTAATGTATTGCATATGCATTATTATATATTATTCTTAAAATAACTCTTTAAATAACACATGCCATTTAAAGTAAAATGGAAAAATTCCCTTTGTTTTGTGTTAATGCCAGTTTAATCGAAGTATTGTGCAATAAATGCATAAAGACTTGTGTGGTTTAGCAATACAAAATATTATTTTAAATATAGAACCATAATTTTATTTCAGTAACACATTAAAATAAGATGTAACTGCTAACATATTGTTTGAATATCGTTTCAATAAACTAGTAGACTTGTGAATGAAAGCTCATTTCACAAATGTGTACACAATTTAAAGCGTTTGTAAAGCTCACTGAATAACTATTTTTAAATTATATATATATATATATATATATATATAAATATATATATATATATATATATATATATATATATATATATATATATATATATATATATATATATATATATATATATATATATATATATATTACTAAAAATAGAAAAATCAATATCTTACTTTTCATTATTATACTGATTCATTTTAATAAATCAGTGTTTTCAGAGAAAACACACGCTACATGTTAGATAAAGTTGTTAATCAAATAAAAATATACTTTCCTAATTATTTCACTCAGAGTTCATTCAAAGTTTTGTACTACAATCTATTTACAATTGATGTTAATAAATAATGAATAATATACACAAGTATAACTTCTGTTTATCAGAGGAGGAAATAATTTATATATCAAAGGAAATTAATAACACAAACGATTTGTATGTATTTTGAGTTATTTATTTATTTTACATAGACTTCTTCCAATTTAATTTTGCTCTTTAGGATTTTTTATCATTGACATATTACTTTGCTCTGAATGTTTTGTTAGTTCATTATATATGTAGCACTACATTAATTAAATTAAAATAAATAAGTACTTATTGAAATTTAAATGGTATTTTATTAGGGAATATTCCAAGAATAAAATAATATTAACGATCTATTTTATGGATTATTTTTTAATTTATTTTTATTTAAAAACTCGATTAACTACAGTTTATATAAAATGCTTATTAACTAAATCGTATATAACTTTTTAATATAGGTAGATAAGTAAGCTTTTGAGTTTCTTATTTATATAATAATATGTTACGTTATTAAGTTCCTTAATTTTATTTGTTTACTTTTAGTTTTACATTAGATTTACTTTTTTTTATATCACTTTATTAGGATTATTCTAAATTATTTTATTTTTATCTAAAATTTGTACTTATGTATAGCAATTTTATTTATACGCATAGGATATAAAACGTTTTACGACAGATCAAACATGTTTTGATAATATTTTTGCGAAGAAAAAACCCTTACATAAACATGCGTGAAAATGAACGATTTTCCATAATGTAAACATGCAGTATTCTTTGTCACGTTTTGGCAGTACAAAAAATAATATATATTTGTATATATGTTTTTATTTACGTAACCCTTAGACCTTCTTAGGACAAGGACTTGCTTTTTGCGCTTCGAATTTGGGACTACAATCAAACACTTCTTATATCCGATTTTTCAGATATTCGTAGCATACTTGAATATTTTTTTATCATATATACAACATAAGTTAAGTAATTCATATAAAAAAATATGCGTAAAGCAACTCGTTAGTGAAAAAATAAATGTTTTTCAAATTATTTTTAAATTGATTTATGACGAAATAGTAAAATCATTTTATATTATATTATAATAACATACTGTCTGTACTAATTATATAATAATTATATCATTTTATTAACTGTCAGTTTTTATTGATGTGGGAATTTAAATAGACGTCATATATACGGATTTTGAGAAAGCTTTCGAAAAAGTTTGTGTCTCCGATGATTTAACTCGATTATTCTCAAGTTATTTAAATTGTTGTAGAATGACGGCCAATTGTTGAAAAAATATTTCACCCCTTCAGGAGTTCCTCAAGAGTGCAACCTAGACACTGTGCTCTTCAAATTATTTAATAATAACATAAATACGGCAGTTCCAAATTTTCAAACTCTCCAAACTAGGGATTCCAATCCCGGGCCAAAATTTTGATCCCGGGATTTCGGTATTGCACTTAGTCGATCCTGGGATCCCGGGACCAGTCCCGGGATAATTTTCATGTTATTTTATCGATAAAAATAATTTAAAATGAATAATACAATATATTTTTACATCTGTTTTTTATAACGTACAATGTATAAAGTACGTATAATTTTAGTCTTGGACTTAAAATAGAAAATAATATAATAAAAATAAAAAAGGGAAGGTCTTATATATTTATTTGAGAAGATAAAAAATGAACTTTTGACAATGTATGTACATATGTACATTCATAGACACAATTAATGGAAAACATTATTTTGAATAAAACTCACGATGTAACATCAAAGCATCAAGCGTTTCATCATTTAGCCTTGATCTGATTTTGGTTCCTAAGCAGCCTACTGCTGAAAAAGCACGTTCAGACTCACAGCCTCAAAGATTCACAGATGACACGTGCAACTCGCGCAAGTTTTTACACGAAATATAACGATTTTGTCAATAATAATTCGATTGTGCTTGATAAATCAATCAATCCGAAAAATTCGGGATTATGTTTTATAATCCCGGGACTCATCGGGTATTGAAAATCGTTCGGGATCCCGGGATCCCGGGATTGGAATCCCTACTCCAAACTATCCAACTCAACAAAAATATTTTTAATAATTTTTAATGCCTAATTAAAATATTTCGCATAAAATCGTAATTCATAAAATATGTCGCAGCGATGATTAATCTTTATATTTATTTGTAGCATAGAATGGGTTAAATCGTACTTATTATTATTTATTCAAGAATTTTTCCCATGGCCTTACGATCTCGATGGGAACATTTTGTCAAAATAAACTTTCACTAAAGATCTTAGAATCACTTTTGGATGCAAGTGGAGGTTCTCTTTACACGTAAACAACGTCTGCGATAAATCTTCCAAGATGCTTGGCTTTATTGTGTGGAACGCATTTCACTTTGACGACTCGTCAGTTATTCGCGTATGACACTTTAGTTTGCAACATTCTTGAATCGGGATATATAATTTGTAATCTACGAATAACCAAATACTACTTTTTAATCTAAAGAGTTTAGAAAAGGTTCTTGAGATACATTTATAACAGTATATTTGGCTATTATTATCTGTTCTTGTATCCCAACGTTTTTTTTAGAAGCGTTGGAGTTTTATGTCACTAAGTATTTCTTCAAACTTCTGAAGAGTGTTGTCGACGTTGGCATTGCACATTGATTAATTTAATATCAGCCATGAGAATCGATGGTTTAATAATTTATATAAATAAATTATTTGATAGTAACATATAACACTAGTACATTGTATTTGATTCAATTTAATTTTACGATTTTTCACACTATATTATGTTGAGGTCAATCGCTTTTTAATAAGCGCTCGTTGGCTGAGGCTGGAGGCTGTATATATCTATCAAGAGTTTATATCGAACACATTACATAAAATACAGCTATTATGTGTCATTTTATAGTTGCGAATTTGTGTCGGATGTGCCTTTAGAAATTCGTTTTGTGAAAGGAGAAAGGATGACGGGAATTGTTATGGCAAGGAAGACCGTACAAACTTTGATTCCCTTTTGTAACTTGAGAAACACGACTCAGAAATGTTTTGTTTTCTATTTAACTGGAATTAGTCGAAAGGGAAGCAATTAACGTTTAAGCGATTCAATTCTGTAGCGTATATTACATATGCATGTTATTTTCAGATCGTACATACATATTATATATTTAGATAGATAGGAGATGAGTTCAATATTGATAATTGAACCTTCATTTTAGTCTATAATTATCTGTTGAGGTATGTTAACTTTTATATATCTCGAAAGCGTGAAATCTCAATCTGCGTTGACCTTTTGAAAGTGTGACTCGTTGCAATAATTAGCTCTTCGGATATTCAAAGAGCAGAGTTATCTGATGTTGCCAAACGGTCAAGGTGACCAAGAACAATGCGAACATAACGCGCCATCGACGTTATTTATTTTAATTAAAAAGAAGCCAATGGACTTTTGCTAAAATGTAGATTTAAATGCATGCAAGCGCAAGTAATATGTATAGATATTGAATGCACTCCCTGGAACTTTAATTAACAAATATTGTAAAAAAAGACGCATTACTTTTATTGAAATATGAATTCAATTACACTGTAAAACAAGCAATACTATACAAATCAAACATGAATTCAATTTAAATATAGTCTGTTCCAATTTAGTATTCCTATTTGTTCGAAATGTATTTACATCACAACTCACATTCTTTTTAGCCCCACGGCGATGTTTCTATTCAGATCATTTCCTCCGTATTACATCTTCTTGACCAGGGGTTGGGTGTAGTCTTTGGAATGAACCCAAATTTTGTGGTACAAATACATTTTATTAATATGTATTTGTTCATCTTTTATTGTTTGTATTCTAATCCTAAAATATGTATAAGAGTAATAAAAAATTCAATCAAATAATCCTCTCCGCAAATAATTTTGACACATGGTATCAATATTATGTCAATCATTCACAGTATTCATTCAAAGAATTTATTTATAAATATTTAATATAACGCTACTATTACATTAAACTTCTAAATTGTATACATATTATACAAAGAGTAGTAAATATTTAAATTTAACTTTTAAGAGAGTTAGGTTGAATTAGATTCAAAGCTATGTATCAATAGATTTTATCATAAAGTTTTAAAAGGGTTCTCTTGTATAATACTATCTAAGTACATTTGAACTTTCACATGCTATCGAATGGGAATAAAGCTCAAATTGTAATGTTATTCAGGTCAAATGCAGTGTTGGATCGAGCTGGGGTCCACGGAAAAATGGCAAATCTGGATGACCTGCGTCTCACTGACTCTCTTCGTCTTTCCTGCCTTAACCATAACAGCCTGTTACACAATCATAGTCTTGACCATATGGGCTAAGAGCGAGGTCATCATAAGCCCTCCGAGCAGCTCGAGGAAATTCAAAAGGAATCGACATGGTGAGTGGATTTATTTAATTCGTGCCAATTTACTTCATATATATATTCTATTTACTTCCATTAGATATGTTATGGTTGCAGTAGTTATTCATTATGATTCTGACAGGTCTATTGTTCCATATATGGACTCAGCATATGTGTGTACAACCAATGGTCGTGCTTGATATGTTTTGTTTATAATGCCATTATCAAAATAGATGTGATAAAATTTTAATTAATATTATTTCATATATAAGTCAAATTACTCAAGTACTTTTACCTTTACAAAATATATATTTAATAAATTTCAAGATAATTTTAGGCTGTAAATTAAATTTATGGATTTTTACGAAAGATAAAATGAATAATATAAAAACAACTATAATGAAAAAATATGTTTTGTTATTTAAGATGTGTTCATACTATATACTTATTGTTTGTAATAATTTATAATTATCAAGGCCACTTATTTTGAGATATATGTAGATTTATTTCCCCCAAAGATTTAATAATCCGCATAATTATTAATTACTTTGAAAACTGTACAAATTTGAAAGAAAATATTTAAACTTCTTACTTTGAACAAGTTAACAACTGTTTTACTGAATTTAAAGTTGAAAATAACTTTTGTAAAAATTAAATAAAAAATATAGGGGGTTTCTATATTAATTATCAAATAAAAAATATATGTTTTTAATTTTATCATATTTCTTATATTTATGAAATTAACTTCACAGTTTTGCAAAAATAAATTGGTGCTTTAAAATTTCCGGTTTTTAACGTCAAAAATAACAGTTTTTTTATGTTTTAAGCTATTATTTAAATTGCACATGCATTATTAAATGATATTAAGTTATATCAAAATACATGTCGTTTTTTTAATAAATAATAAAAATAGTTTTTTATTGTTTGTTTTTAATTTATTGATTTAAAATATAACTTATTTTTAAAGATTTAACTTTCTCTTATCTCTCGGTTTTTTTTTCATTCATTAGCATAAAAGTTTTAATGCAAATATTTCGATAGCTCTTTTTTTACATCGTCTGCATTTTAATTTTTTTATCTAAAAAGAGCTGCATCTTAGAAATAAATTATGAAAAAGCAAGGTCTGAAGAATAAAGTGGATAAGGTAAAACCTTCCAGCCAAGTTCTTTGATTTTATAGATACTCAATTTTGTCACATAGGGACCGGCATTGTTGTGTTGTAAAACTATTTTACTTCTGTTGACAAGCGCAGGCATATTTTTTACTTTTTGTGCAAACGATCCAGTTTATCACAATTTAATCACACTTTCTGTTACTGTTTTGCCATTTTTAAAAGTCTCATAATGCACAATGCCTTTGTAATCACACCATACACACAAAATAATTTTTTACACTGAGCCCTTCTACGATTGCTGTTTTACAAATGATCGAAAAAACACGACTAGTTTCAAGCTTGATACAAAACAATAATAATTAATAAATATTTTATTATTAATTATTATTTATTAAACAATAATAATTAATAAATAATAATTAATAGTATAGAAATCAAATACTGATATGTCGTTCTAAGAAAATAAATAAAAAAAATTAGACAACTTTTAAAATGCTTTTTTCACTGAAATTCAATATATTAAATATTCAACCAACAGGGCCTTAAAGATAGAGTATATTTAACAATATTATATTAGATTTTCAAGGGCTTTCATAAGAAGTAGGTTATATATTGTATACTTGAAAAATATATTATTTTTTAAGAGGAAGTACTTGTATTCGTCTTTAATTGTTTTAATTGTTTTTTATATTCAAACATAAAAAAAATGCTAATCGATATTGTATTTCAGCTCCGATTGACGTCGATACAAGAAGAGCCAGCTCTAGAGGTCTGATTCCAAGAGCTAAAATTAAAACGGTTAAAATGACTTTCGTCATAGTATTCGGTAAGCATTATTTTTTAATAAAATATAAAATGTATATTTGTAAAGTTCATTTTTAAAGATTCTGCGGGTTTGCTTTATGTAAAAAATATTTTAGAAACCTATTTTATATAAAGCTTACATTTTTCATTATATAAATATTAATATTGAAAGTTTTTTAATAGCTTATGAATAATACTATATTTTAATTAGTAATCATCACCGGGTATTTAACATTCTAAGCTTATCTAGATCAAACCTGGCAGCACTTAAAAATAGTTTTATTTTGTATCTTAGTCTTCATTTTATGCTGGTCTCCGTACATGATCTTCGATCTTCTACAAGTATATGGATGCATACCAACCACGCAAACAGCAGCTGCAGTAGCAACTCTCATACAAAGTTTAGCTCCTTTGAACTCGGCCGCTAATCCGCTCATCTACTGCATCTTCTCTACGCACATATTTAAAAGTTTAAGGTTTGTCAAAATATAATTATTTAATAGACCAATTAATCTTATAATATATAAGGTGGGCCGAAAAGTAATAATAAAAAACATAGTATATCATTTTAACACATCAATTTGACTCATTTCTTAAGTATTATAAATTATCGCTATAAATATAATTTTTTCTCAGATAACGTATATATTATAATTATATACATGAAATATTTTCTAAGCATCGCAATTAAATAAAAGATAAAAATCAACCAAACACGAATATTAAAAATTATTTTTCAGAGAAAGTTTACATTTAGCTTTCATATAATATTATGGTCTGTACATTTAATTAGCTTTTGAGTATATAAAACAAATAGATACATTTTAATGGTTTGTAGAGAAATGAGGAATTCATTAGAAAAAAATAAAATATACAGGAATATAATTTAAGTAAATTTCAGCTTTTGATTTTTATTCTTAGAACAATTATAAATCCCTAATTTAATAAATTTAGATTTTTATTTTTTAACAATTTATTAAAAAATACTAAAAGCTGAATTTTAGATATAATAACTGACTATTTTTTTGTAAATTAATAAGAACTCAAAACTTACACATACACATTAAAACAAAGTACATAATATGCTAGCTAATTTGAATAATTAGTTGACAATGTTAATTTTTGTTGCAAAAAAATATTGTTGAGGCAATTTATAAAAATTTTATAAAAAAAAATATAATTATTTTTCGGTCCTCCTATGCTATATCTAGATATAGGAAAATCGTAAAACGCAAAGTAGCAAAGCCAAATGTAAAATATGTCACGAGCTCGTTGAAAACCCCATGTACGAGTATGTAAGCAATTCAATTGTTGAAGTGAATATATGAGGCATTCAGAATATCAACGGCGAACTAGAGAAGTGCGCGTTTCGTGGTAATTGTCTTCAAAGTTCATTGTGGCTTAGAGCAGTTTGCTATTAAGGGCCAAATAACAATGCTAAAATGTACTTGACATTGTCAACCGTCAGCCATTGTAAGGTTGCGTATTTAATTTGCTTTTTATATTCGAGTTTTTTTAATATTTATTTAAAGTAACAGATATTTTAAAATATTGCTATCTTTAAAGTATTTTAATTGTATTATTTACACAAGCAGTTAGTAATAGGACTTACTTTAAATCAACATGTTGATTACTTATTTAGTTTCATTAGTTCATGAGATTAACGTTCTTATACTTTTTTGTTGCTTAGGTAAAAATAATTTCATATTAAAAAAAAATATTTTTTAGCAAAATTATAAAATTAACATTAAAAAAGACAATGTTAATTAAATACATAATGTTTTTTAAAACATAGTTAATATTTTACTGTGAAAATTATAAATTTATCAGAGGTTTATAGTCTACCATATATTTTCTATATTCTCTATATTATAAAATATTTATTATTGTTTCATTTTATTTTTATAGTTTAGATAAAATATATATTTTTATTTCATTTTTACAGTACAGATAAAAATTATTAACATAAATATTACATGTTTTTACAGAAAGTTATTTGTTTATTAGTTCATTAATTTATTTATAACTGAATGAGTTACGTTCTCACTAGTATCATATTTTTTGATACGTTAAGAGTTATAAAATATGTTTTCAGTCCATTGGACATTGTTCCTTAATTTCCCGTAATATTTACTTTTATTTAAATATATTTAAGAGTTTTTCTTAAAATAAAATGTAATATATTTCCCAATCTTTATAGAAATTATTGCAAGGTTCTAAACAATTTGGAATATTAATTTTATTTTTTTATATGGTGTTGTTTCAGCTAACATTAAATAAAATATTATTGCTTCGATTGATGTCAAAATAGATAAGAATACGTCTACTTGCCGAGTATATAAATAGTACAATAGTTTTATTGTATATTTTAAAAAATACGTAAAGTAAAGATAAAATTAGTTTTCCAAAGCCTTTTATTGTGGGATAGACTTATAATGTCTTGATATATATTTTATATTGGATTTATATAATTATTAAGAAAAGCAATTTCAAAAACTTCATAATTAACATCACAAAACATTTTGACACGTTATTCCTGTTTATGAATTCACGAATTCTCATTAAAAATTTCTTGAGAAAAAGCAAATCTTTTTCTTTTTTTTCTTGAGAAAAAGCAAATCTTTAATTATGAGTTGTTTTAATGATTGAAATTTAATTAAATTTAAATTAAAACTATTTGTAAATTATTCGTATGAAATTAAACTTTTAGAAATATTAATTATTTACATTAGCGTAAAAACTGCATTTTCAGAAAATTGTTTTTGTGTTATAGAATTTAAATGTTATTAAAAACTATCCTCAGATTTGTGTCTAAATACAAGAACTTTAATAAAAGATTGACATGGTAATTTAACTGTAGGTGCGATGAAAGTATGATGAATTGTATTGAAATTTTGCCGAGAAATAAGAAATGCATCTAAATTAGATGCAGTTGAAACAAGAGCAGCAGTTTCTCCTGAATGTATGATACCTTGCATTAGGATTTGTAACAAAGTTTTTACCTATGTTTTTACTAGCCTTGAATCTTTATTTTTCGAAACCCTCTCGTATTATAAAATATTGTTTTTATGTTAAAGCTCATTTACTTATACTCGTAATTGTGACATTGATTACTTTTACAATATATTGACCCATAAAGTTTGTTGTTGATATAATATTATGGTTATCTCATATGAACATTTCGCATGATATTTTCTGAATGAAGTCATCTGGGTTTACGTCTCGTGTAATATATACATATGTACTATAAATTATTACTATAATATTATGCAAAAAATCCTATCTCTAGTTATTAAGAACTATATTTAGTTCATGCATCGATTCGCGTTTTTTCTTTTAAGCGCATATTTGATTTAATTTTTATTTTATTTATTTTGCATTTACATTATTATTATTTTATACTTTGGACATGTTATATACTGTTTATTTGTTAACAGAAAAATTCCTCCTTTTAAGTGGATATGTTGTGGAGGCGGTCGCTTCGGCACCGGTCGCGGCCATTCAGATTCTACGACATTAAGCGAAATGTCAACCTCTTCGCACAGACATAGGAGAACGACCCTTTTACACCGTTGTAGTCGCGAATCGTCAAAGGTAACTCGACTAACACACAACAAATTTCGATTAAATTTTAACCGAGGACAGGTGCCAATCGTGGCCACGCCTACCGTTCACCACTCAAAGTGTACACCTTCGATTCGATTAGACTCGCCTTAGAGCGTAGTTTCACCATGATTGACCGTGTTTCCAGTTTGTCATTGAACAAGAACGTTGCAAGCGTGCAGTATGGCGCAAAAGTCTACTGAATTAATTTTTAATATATGTCATAGAGATGTTGCACATAAAACATGATTCGTGTGTGTTAATAATGCCAATTTTAATTTAAAATAATAAATGGGTATTTTAACCTTCGAGTTTATAAATAACAAATTTCATGTTCATGTTTTTTATATTTTTATTTTTTTTATAATATTTAGTTATTTTTGCCTTGTAGATATAACAATTAGTTATTAAGTTGCTTATTTTAATATATATTTTTAAATTTATATACAATATATGTATTGAATTTTTTATACAAAATAGTTTAAATAAGCTTATAGAAAGACGTTAAAGGGATGAAGGGGTAAGTCACATTTTTTTAATATATTTTCAGATTCATCGTCGATATTGCTGTTACAGCATTTTCTTATAATTTACCATTTTTTCAATAATTATAACTCCTTTTTCCTGCAAATAATAAAAAAATGACTTACCTCTTCCCCCTGACACTAATTAAAAATAATTCTGTTTTTAAAGTGTCGAATTTTATTAATAAATTAAATTATTGTTTATTAGTCAATAATAACGGCTTTTTTTAATTTACTTATTTAGGCACAAAAATTTATTCCTGGAATTAAAATATAAAATAATATTACATAGGTACCAATTTATCAAGTACGCAATAGATTTTAAATAAATTTATTTCCTGACCTAACAAAAAACATATATATTTCAAATGTATATTTTTTAATATATACTGCTAAAAGAATTGTGACTAAAATTGTAAGGAAATAAATTTTCAAACACTATTATCATAATTTATTATTTTTTCTGTAAGCTTTTAAGGACAATTTCTTTAAATCATATTTGACTATTTATTGTGGTGCTACTTACTTACATAATAAAAAAACCACTCAATAAAAAAAGTATGAGGAAACTTTTTCGTCTATTTGCTATTGATGATTGTCAAAAATTAAAGAAAATATTTAAATTTTATTATTTTAGATTAACTATTCTTTCATCGTTTCAGACGACGATCAACAATGGTAACCGGATAAGTGTTCATTCTAATAGAAGAGGTTCAGAAGCTGGTGAGAAGAGGGTTCAACTTATGCTACAACACAACGATGGCAAATGATTAAGGTATGTGGCCAGAGTGCCACCCACCACTACAGGTGACTGTTATTTGTAAAAATAATCTCTATCAAAACTTACATTAATATATTAATCATATACAATAAAATATATAAAGTGAAATTTGTGATATCGGATATGTGTTACGTATAAAAATATAATTGAAGTGTCTATCAAAATTTACAAAAATTAAATTTCTTTTAAAGATATACACGAATATGAAATCATCTAAAATTTACATAATATGTTATACAAACAACATCAAACGACCAACATAAGAGCTTAAGATATTATAAAACAATACGATTATTATATTATACTGGTAAACAAGTAATTAAAACCGCGCTTCAATTAATGATTTGTACGTACAATATATTTAATATAAACGAATAATATACAATTTTAATAATCATATTATATGATCTTTTACGGTTACCAAGAAACGTATTTTATAAAGATATATTTTAAAATAATTTTATAGAGCATTATTATATTCGTAATTATTTATTTATTTATACACGCATATACATACCTAATACAATGTTGTAGATGTTTGTAAAAATATAATTGTAATAAAATGTATTATATATTATTATACATATTTAATATACTTTGTATACTAGTGATAATGTAATACAATATATTATATTATAAAAAATGTATACTATGAACATTTTAAATTAAATAAATTTTATGTTGTCTATCCGACCGTTTATTTGATCTCCTTTTATACACTCACTCGACTAAGATACATAATTTTATGAGAAGTACTATGTGATACATAATTTGAAAAACACATTAATAAAATGCTCAATTTCATGCATTGTTAAGCAAACGGCGTTCTACGTAGCAAAAAAATGGGGGACAAACATTTAGATTATTATTTATATGTTCCAAGAATAATTCAGTGAACCTTAGTTGAAAAATAACTATGTATATATTTCATTGTAAAAAAATATAAAACTATAATATAAACTTATATTTGAATATTTAATAAAATTAAATTTACATATAACAATATGTTTAATTTTTTTAACTAAATAGTATTTTTGCTAAAGTTTATTTTGGTTTAAAAGTAGATATATAATTAAAATTATTTTTATTTAAATCAACATTAAATAAATTAATCGGACTTTTTACACTTATTATGGTAATAATAGGCTATTATAAAGAGATCTAAATATTCAGCAAAATATATTTATAGTGAGACCTAAAAATCTTAATATCTCAAAAAAATAAAATAAAACACTAGCTGTTGAAAATTATTTTCAGTATATATTTTGTGGACCGTTATTATATACAAGCTTTTATCTCCTTTACTAAATTTGTAATATTCTTTTTAAAACAGCTTGGGGTGTAATCTGTAATCAATAGAAATACAGTGTGTTACTTTAAACTGCTCTTTGTATGACCTTCATTCATACATTGTTATTTTTTAAGCTTTCATATTTTAAATAGAATTAACCATTCATACATGATAAATACATATACAACTATTTTTCAGCTATTCTGCCAAGTAAAACCACTATTTGTATGGTATAAATTAAGGTTGAATGCATTTAAATATAGTTATGAGGTTAAATAAAAAATACAAAGTAATATCACCCCTCTCATTCTACCATTTACACATCAAAACACACAATCTCCATTTGCATTATATATTGTGAATAGAGAATAATATAATAAAATACTCTACTATATATTTTCTTTTATTAAACCCATTTTTTACGTCATATATTATTAATAAATAAATATTTAAATTGTTCTTTATATTATATTTTAAAATAATATGTTTCAATCTCCATATTGCGATAATTATAATTAATATATAATATGTACGTCTTACATGGCTCATGGTGTTATAAAAAAACACAATCAATGTCCTGCGTTTGAACACGTGATTGTATAATATTATTTTTTAACCAACTTCTTTTTACCTAGATTTTTTTAAAAACAAGATTAGTAAAATTCGTTGATATTTTAATTATAAACACATTGTTAATAATAAATAAACACATAAACTATGTTTTTAATACTATGATGAGTAGGTTCATCTTGTAGGGTCAACCATCATGGCTTTGCCCTTAAACGGTTGGCGTCCTAGAGTGCTGTTAAAGAGCTTGCTTTGCCCTCAGAACATGCTTAGAAATGAAAACTCCACAAAAGTTTCCCATAAGACGGAAAAAGCCTGCGACACTGCGCTCACGTTGTATTGACTGCACAATTATTTTTTTATCCAATTATGTAATGTAACATTAAATTGCGTCTTATTTGTGACCAAGTCACAGACTTCATAAAAATATAAATAAAACGACTACAGCTTTTAAAATATTTTATTTGAAGTATTTAGATTTAAATTGATTTACAACATTTTTACCAGCTTAAAACTGTTTTTTTAAAAACATAAAATTGTGTGAATTTTCAGACTAATCTTTATTGAGTCATACGTTTCTGAGAGATTTTTGTTTAAAGAAACGGTATCCCTTTACCAGGCGCCTGGGATATCAAAGATTTGAGCCAAATCTTAGGGCAGACAAGGCATCTCATAACTGCTGTTAAAGTCTCGTAGTAGACCATTACAGCAGTAGATATTTTTAACCAAGCTTTTGCACTTGGCCAGTAGGCCTCCATTATTTGAAGACCGACATTGGGCAGTCGAGGTCATATTAAAGTCACCAACGCACCTGAATACTGCAATTTCCATAACTCTCAGATACGGCCCTCCTAATGACGCGCATCTGCTAACCCGCAGATGCGCGTCGCCGAGGGTCTGCGCCCTAATAGCACATTATCCGGGGTATAGCAGTATAAACATTTAATAATTTAATCTTTAGTTTAATAAAAGCGTATGCTCAACGTGCTTAAAATGTTTTTTTTTTATTTTGGATACATATTATATATAAATGCTAATTTAAAACTGTCAGCTACTTAGACACAAACCAGTCCCTGATTTTTAACCATGTATGGTAATAACCGTTTTTTCCAAAAAATTATCGCAGCTATAGAAAACTAATTCCTCTGCTTCCTCTATTTGTCTATGTACACGATACAATTGAAAAGATTTCCCCTCCGAATCTCCGATGTACATACACAGCACCCTAGTACCAAAATTAAAGTGATCATAAAAAATGGCAAGAAGACTTATGGCATATTAAATGAGCACACTACTGTATTTAATTCTTACTATTTGATTTTACTAACAAATGTTTCTTCAAATATTTCAAGTTTCTTTGATTCAAAGGTTTGTCTTATATTTTGCTTGTCCTGTTTTTTTGCAACTTTATGTAAATAAGTAACTCGATTTTTAATGATATGCTTAAGTCCTGCTAAACGAAAAGTATTTTATTGCCATTTGACCTTCACTTTATTGTAATTTTTCGACATTTATGAAATGTTTTTTTTTAAATATATAAATTATATATATACATATTAATTTAATATCAGTAGATAAAAAAATAACCAAGTAATGTAATAATGTTTCGATTATTTTTAATTCAATCAGTGAGCAAAACCGTGACCAAATAGTTTGTATCATAATAAAAGTTTTTTAAGGATGTGGCAAATATTTTAATAAAATATTAGAAATCCCGAAAAATATTTTTCAATAATTCCTTTTCACAAGTTGTTGCCTGAAGGCTTTAGTAATTGTCAACTGACGTTGATGTACCGAGACAAGTCACGTACGTTCGAATAGCCTGTCAAAACCTTGTCAGTATCAACCCCTTCATCGTCCCGGCGAAACATTAAAAAAATATCGGTCCCCATAGCCCACAGTTCGATTAATACGTCGGCTCTATTCAGCGTCGAAAATCTCCCATCAGAGCCAAAATCGTACAGAAACTTCCACGAGACTGCACCCGATAATCTTATGAAGGATATGAGAAAAAACGTGAAAGTTGAATTGTACTCTAGGGATATTTAGGTGCGTTTCTCTCGCATCAGATCAGAAATGAGTAGTAGGTGAGTTGAACGATAAAACAAGATTTATATCATAAATCAAGATAAATGTTACGTTTAAAATATATTAACTGCTCGGTATACCACTAATAAAGTAAAACTGTTGGCTAGTAATATAAAATCAAATTGAATATATTTATAACACTTAATATTTATCAATTAACATATAATAGTTTAATATATTAGAATGAATTTTATATAGTTTTATTAAATATTATACGAAACAATAACATACTTTTTTTTTAACATAGTTTTAATCAGGGCTTTCGATAATTAGTAGATCTATATTGTATTAGTAAACTACAGTATCTGAATATCTGTATTGATTTTTGTTAAAAATGATAAAAGTATAAAATTATGATAATAATATTAATTTTATATTTTAATTCCATTTTACATTTTCATAAGTAGATACCCAAATATATTATTTGCATAAATTGCACAAAAAACTATATAAAAAGTAAATCATATACTATAATTTATGATACTAACTCACAATCATAAATATGTGTTATTTAAGTATTAGTATAATGAGAAAATTAACAACCTCTTACGTACGTGAAAGAAAGTAAACCCTATGTATACTTTTATTTCGTTAAATCTTTACTACTGTATCGCGTACTAAAATACTAAAAAAAACATAGTATACATCTAGACAACGAGAAAGACTTATACCAAAACCTATAGATAATGTTCCGTATCAAAAAATCCAGAACAACATTTACCCGAATAAAAAATGTTCGAAAGACAAAATGTTCTGAAAAAAATTCAGAGCATTTTGTCTTTAACAGGTAATATGTACTGTGAAACGGCAATTTGCAGTTCAAACCCAAACCTAACCTAAAGAAAATAAGCAAACTCGATATGGCCTAATTAAAAGTTAAAAAATATAGTTATTTATATAGGTTTCAATTTATGAAATTAGGTTTGACCTAATTAAATTTCAAAAGGTTTGGGTTTAGATAATTCGTTAAAGTTAAGTTTGAGGTTAAATATTTTTCCCTTGTCAACTTGAGGTCGTCTATTGTTAGTTTCATATTTTTTATTATAAAGTAAAATTGTAATGTTTATGTATTTGTTCAGAAAAATATAAATATCAGTTCTAGAAAAGAAGCTATTTTGAACGCAAATAAACGCGTTTCACGCTTGTCAACTGACAGTTTAAAGCAGCATCACTAGATCCTGTCAATGAAAATATATTTTCACTAATAGAAATATATATTTACCGGTGAAAATATATTTTTTTTATGATTTCACTGAAATTCCCGTGAAAATATATTTTCACTGCTAAATCACATTCACTGTAACAAAAGACTTCGCGGTAGGATTTAAAAAGAACCGGTCGCAAAGTTGCTATATTTTTAACATGTTCCAAATTTAATTGTCACGTTTTACAAAAGTGACTTTCAGCTATAATGGTCGTGATCACGTTCCTAATTCTTGCCCGTCGCGGGCAGAACATCAGCGCTTGAGAACGCTCTTCTTGCATGAGCCATCCAGTTTCTCAACGAGCATACCAACACATAAGGATGTTGCAATATAGCTATGAGAAGCTGAAAAAAATATGTGGGATATGCTTATCTATTTTAATTTTATAGAATAGTTGCAGTTTATGTTGAGTAAACCTGTCAAGTCATGATGGTTAAATTTGTAATAAAAAAATAACGGGGCTCAACAAATCTAATTAAACCCTCAAATATTTATAATTGGCTGTTATAGTGAAACGTGGGTGAGCACGAAATCTGCTTTAGGCTGGCCAGTTGTATTTAAACGGATGCATAGGGCCTAAATCTACAATATGAGCTTCAGACAACACTACAATAACTGCAACTTGAACACGTGAGAGTTCATACGAATCCAAAAGCAGCTACGCTGACCACCACAGGGGTGGAGAAGACTGAGAACCCAGCCGCTTCTCTCTTCACGTCAATTTGGTCCAATTATGACATCTAGAATCCAAAGTTAAGCCTTCCTTGAAGACAACTGGATCTTACAGTTGCCAAAAAGTCGCCGAAAAAAAATCACATAAATATAATTATACAAATTTATATAATTATGTTTATGTATAATAATGCTTCTTTCTTAGTAATTCTCAGTACAGCTTGCGCGGTGTGAAACTCAATTTGCTACCATTGTTTAAGTGTTACTTTTATGGTTTCCTCACAGCTGTAAATAAACTATACAAGAATATAGTCCAGACAACTAAAAGTATGTGTCAATGATAATGATAGATTTAGTGACGGTGAAATATGGGGAATAGTTTGATCATGATGTGTTAAATGATGTAACGGTGAAAGAATTAGTAAAGAAATTCCAGTGATCCCATTCAACGGTACATCGGCATCTGCAAAAGATTAATAAGGTGTCTAAACTGGGTCAATGGGTTCCTCACGAATTATTGGAGCTCAAACAACAATGAATAAAAATATGCAGTTCTCAACTCTTTAGATTGGAAAATGAACCGTTTTTTAATAAATCTGTTACTGGTAATGCTATTAACTGACAAATACAATAGCTAACAGCAATGAAACACCATTTCCATAGCCGAAGGGAGATGAGGAGTGAGTTATGTGTAATGAACTTTTACCAATATACGAAACATTCAATAATTTCTAATAGAAGAGATTTTTTATCACTATATACGGCACGAGACATGTTCCAAATACTGAGACAGTTTAAATGGGAAGTCGTGATTCTCCTGAATATGGTGGCTGTTTTTTTCTGCGGTGTCAAAAAAATCATAAATAGGAAACGATTTAATACAGAGGTCCAAATGGAGCTTGATTAATTATTTAGCTCTAAACGATAAAAAATTATTGCAAATATTATTGGGAAATAAATTTATATTCAAACTTATCTTTAAAGTATTACATTATTTATTGGATGACCCATACTAATAAATTTTGATCGCTAACGGTACTTAATTCATAGATAAGTTTGTTTGAATATATAGGTCATAGTGTGAACTGCAGTAATAAATAAATGTATGGATGACTAAAACAAAATCCATACCCTCGAAATTTTCATTGTTTCAATAACGGTAGTCTTATCTTTTTAAAGCCATTTTATAAATATAAGTTCTAAATACGTTTTGCCATTGTTCGTTAAGTTAATCGATCGATAAACGTTTTTTGCTTAAATAAGTTTTTCAGTGACAATGAAAAAATTTTCACTTCTTTCTTAATTATGAATGTCATTTCTTTTTGTTTTAAATTCACGACACTAGTTCGCTTATTTATAACGTCACTTCCATAAACACAAACAAGCTGGCGATGAATTCCAGCATCCGTTTCTCTTTTTTCCCAGATAAAACGCATCACTAAACGAACCTCGCACTTGGCTGGATTAGTAGCTGGTACGTTAATATTTAATAAACACAGCATTTCTTTCTGACACGTCACGTAAATTCTCGCGGAAATGACAGTTTTTCCAACCAAATAAAATAAAATTTGCTTATATTTTTACTAACCTTGTATATTTTTTTCAGAGCCATATTCGAATAAAAACTTTTAATAAGAGTCGCTATAAATATATTTTTTTAATATATAATTTATTTAGAAACATACCATTATATACAATTAGGGATTGGAATAGCAGTATTAGGGCAAAATTAGAGCTTAAATACTCCCGGTATTAAAAAATTAAAAACCGGTAATACTGTACAAAAAAAATCCTAACCAATACATTTTATTTGCTGAAAACAAAAAAAATATTTGAAAAATATTTGTTCCGGCAATATAGTAAATGAATAAAAATGAAAAAATAAATGGAACAAAGCTGTTTTTGTACACATTCGTCTTATTGAATTTTATTGGTACTCGTAGATAACGCAATAAATGATCAGCGTATAAAGTATTTTTAGAAGTACCTGAATGCATGGTTGAGAGACATGTTTCTATTATAAATTGAGGATCCTTATAAATATATCTAGATCTATCAAAAAGGATGGGTAAGATAGTACAATTTGAACTAAAGGAACTCATATTATTGTTCAATTTATAAGACACAGAAGTTTAGAAATAAATTTCGCCGAGAGAATGAATAATGATCGGATAGTCAAAATTATAATAAAAAAAAAACATATAAGAGAGAAATATATTGCGTAAAAAATGACATGATATTATTGAAAAGATAATTTGGAAATAAAAGTAATACAGAAGGAAAAATAAGAAAGCAATTTTTTCTCCGAACATCGCTCTTATTTTTATAAGGGCTTAAAAATCAGATAATTGCAATTACTTTTTAATTTAAAATAACTGTATAAAAACCATTAGTATTTTATTTCATGTAATATAGATCGATGTTTCACACCCGCATATGTTTATCATAGTCAATATCAACTTAAATAATGCTGAAATTGTCTGTATTGTATCCATTTAACGCAAATAACTACTTCTCGGTCAAATATAATTATCTCGGTCTTAATTCGTCCCCAAAAGTCGTTGATTGGTTTTAGACCAGACATTGGATTAAGTCATGCACATAACAGTAATCATATACTAATATAAATGCAAAAGAAAAAGCAACAACTATTTATCATAAGAATTCTCTACACCACAAATCAATCACAATATATGAATATCTAAAATGAACCAAGCATCATAAAATAAATTATTATTAGCGTCACAGTATTTAAAATACGTTAAAACTGCTAAATGAATTTGCTACTTACAATTCTAGATCAGGAAATGGAAGTACTAGCTAGTGAAATGTGTATAAACAGAACGCCATTCATTGCATCACAAAAAGGGGGAATAAAGTGGGACTCAGTGGTTACAAAGCTATATATAAGCCATGGCTTTCAGAAAAAAAGAGGGCTGAAATGGGCTCGGAAAGAGAAATTGGACACTTGAATACTGGGTCATTTGGTCCGACGAATCCATCTTTATTAACTAACCTTTGTATGTGAGCTGATGAAACTATTAGTATAACTTGACTTTGTTTCATTTTTTATATTTTAGTACCAATGATGATGTTGTGGCACCACTAAAAATATCAAACCGAGCTATTATTTTTTTATAAATGCAATAATCTTTAAAGCTAACGATTTGTACTATGAAATATTGCTTTATTCATCATTACTCCAAAAACATCTCACTTATTAAAGAATTTCGTAGGGATTTTAACAACAAGCTTGGAACTAAATTATATTGTCAAAAACGTGTCAATTCTAATTATGCTTATTTCGTGTGTTTAATGCAGTGGTTCTTAACCGGTGCACCGCGAGCATATTGCAAGTGCACCGCGAGAAAATTGGTAAAAGCAAAAATTCCGCAAAATAGTAAAATTTTAATGTTTCAATCAATTTATATTTTATTATAGTCGTGATACCCCACAATGGATATATTTATTACCAAACGAAATTGTGAATCAGAACAAAATATTAATGACACTGGGAGTACAAGTGGAAGAAGTAGTGAAGATGTTACTAGACATCATACGTCTCATACAAAAGAAAATATATCCAGTAAAATAAAAAATAAAAATGGACAGTATTCTGAAGAATATTTACGTTTCAGTTTTACTAGCATCAATGAGGAAGGATATCACATTCCACTATGTGTTGTATGTGGAGAAAAACTGTCCAATAGCGCGATGTATACTGACAAGTTAAATCGCCACTTCACTACGAAGCACGCCGATCTTGCATCAAAAATTAAAGATAACTTCAAAAGATTGTTAAGCATGCAAAATAAACAAGCGAAATATTTTGAAAAAACTGTTGAAATTTCCGATAAGCACAACTGGATTCATACAAGATTGCTAAATTGATTGCTGTACAATACTATAGCAGAGTCTCTAATTTTACCTGCATATTGTGAAATAGGAAAAATTATGTTTGGTGATGAAGCAAAAAGGAAATTATGAAAATTCCTCTTTCAAACGATACAATAAAAAAAATAATTAAATTTGTCGGATGATACTGAGAAAACAGTTAAAGATAAACTTTTCAAGCGATATTTTGTTTTACAAGTCGACGAATCTACTGACATTAGCGGTAAGGCACAAATACTAGGATTCGTTCGTTTCATAAATGAAAACAAAATAGTGAATCAATATCTATGCTGCAAAGAACTTACCGAGCATACGACAGGACAAGATGTTTTTGATCTTATTTATTCATATTTAGAACAATTTAAAATATCATGGGAGTTATGTGTAGGAATTTGTATGGATGGTGCTCCTTCAATGGTAGGCTCATTTAAAGGATTTGTAACCCTTGCAAAGACAAGAAAACCTAATATTGTATTTACGCACTGTTTTTTACATAGAGAATCTTTAGTTTCGAAAACATTACCAGCAACACTAAAACCTGTACTAAATGAAGTTGTAAATATAGTGAATTTCATAAAATCAAGACCTTTAAAAACACGCATGTTTAAAAAATTTTGCATTTCTATGGAAACCATGTACGAGTGTTTGCTTTTTCACACTGAAGTCAGGTGGTTATCTAAGGGTAAAGTTTTATGCCGATTCATAGAACTTAAGAACGAATTGTTAATCTTTTTTCGAAATGAAGGTATGGATGATTTTGTAAAATGTCTTCAGAATAATGATTGGTATGCTAAAGTGGCATATTTAGCAGATATTTTTAATTACTTAAATAACGTTAACACAAGCATTCATGGAAAAAACGAAAAATTCATGACATCCATTGACAAATTGACAGGATTTCGGAAAAAATAACTCTTCTGAAAAATCGAATAATAGAAAAAAAAGTAGATATGTTTCCTTCACTTAACGAAAACATTCCCAAGAGAGTTATTTCCGCAATAATAGACCATTTAACTTTATTGGAAGAAAAAATTGCACATTATTTTCCATTCTTAAATATAGAAAATTATGACCGGATACGAAATCATCAAATTAGTCTCATTGTCGACTGATCGTACTCTAAAAATTAAATTTTCCGAAATAACTATGAAGAGTTTTTGGATTACTGTCCAAGAGGAATATTCACTTCTTTACATGAAGACACTGAAAATTTTGTTACAGTTTTCAACATCATATTTGTGTGAGCTTGGTTTCTCAACAACAACTAATATGAAAACTAAAAAACGAGAAAGACAGAAAAAATTTAAACGAAGAATTCTGGGTAACTACATAAAATATTCGACGTAATATTTCTGATATCTGCAAAAGCCAACAAACTCAGGTATCACATCAATTAATTTTTGATTGATCATATAAATTCCATTATGTTAAGCAGGAACGTCATTTTGGGTAAACAAAGGGGGGAAAATGCACCACTTAGATTTGCCACCCAAAGAGCACCTTCAAATATTAATACAAATATTTTTAATAAAACACGTAATTAAAAATTGGTTCTAGGGCAAAATTACCTATCTAAATTTATTTTCAATACTAAACTTTTTTATATAATTTAATTTAAAAAAATATGTAAAAAATTTGTATGTAATTTTGTATGTTACTATTATTTTTTTAAAATATGTAATAAAAATTATGTCCACATATTTTTTTCGACCTCTTAATTCTGGTGCACCGCCACTTTTTCCCATGATCAAAAGTGCACCGTGACTTAGAAAAGGTTAAGAACCACTGGTTTAATGTATTTAAATTAAAGTTTATAAACCGCAATTATTTTACTGACTAATCACTAAATTGTCTAAAAAAATTTAATAGTGTGAATAAAAAATACAAAATAAAATACGAAAATATTTAATTGGTAATAACTTTAACGTTGTTTTTTCGCATAATATAAAAAAAACGTTTAACAAAATGTATGGATTAGAATTTAATATTTTAATTAAAATGAGTTAGAAAATCGAAACAATATTCTATATTTTTTATGTAGACGAAGTCTGACAACAACATGATTTAAATTTGATTCTGTGAAATCTCATTATTCAGTTGTCAGATGTGTGAAACATGAAGAATGAAAATGCTTTTTATTTCACACCGTATATGGTTTTATTTGCTTATCTGAAGTTATGTTTACTCGACATGAAACAAAAATTAGCTGAGATCAAAGTTATGAAAACAAATCGTAAGTTTCCATAGATATAATTATTAAAAAAATAAATAAAAATAATGTAGAAAATTTACATATTTAATTTAAAACTAAAAGTAGTCATTTAGACTAAAAATAGTATTTAGAAATCTAGTAAATTAATGTATTGCTTTTTCTGACATAAGAAATCAACTTCAAGTCCAAAAAATGGACATGCGATTGACAGATTTTTTTAAATATTACTACTTACCCAACTTCACTTCGCTTGAAACAGATGACTGATTTTGCTTTTAATATTTTTATACATGACTAGGACGTTAGACCAGTGGTTTGAGTCGGTGACTATTAGTTGAAAAACTTGGGTTCGAATCGAATTTAAATCTTAGTATTTTTCTGGGAGATCGAAGTTCGGCATTATTATATATTTCAAGCTTTTCAGCCAAAATAAATACTAAAAAACTAATAACAGTTAATTTTATAAGCATATATGTATAAATAAGCACATATACATAAAAATGTAGATACCTTGATAGTTGGAGAGTCTTTGCTGGAATGTCGAGTTTAATTATTGTCTGCTTTGATCTTTTTTGATGTGTTCTTGTGATGATACTGGACAATCCACTTATGTGTCTCGTGTTGTGACTCAAGTATGCGTCGTTCACACCTTCTTCCTCCATCTGTCTATATCTTCGCCGCATCTGCCTCTGTGACCAAGTTTCATATCCTTTATAATGCTGTTTCAGGATGAGAATGTTTGCGAGGCAATTGCATCGTCTCTTTATCTTCACCACGAAATGCGTTTATGCCTTAAGAGCGCGTCTTCTCATAATAATAGTTATTTTTATTTACGGTGATAATGGGTGGTTAGCGTCTATGCTTTGTAGTGCTAAGATTTTTCTTTCGTTGTGTGATGTGTGATCATAACTTTCGTCACGGGTTGATGATGGGATATTTCTCTTTTCCTTGTTCAAGTGGTCATTATGGTGACTACATTGTAAATAACAGCGCAGATGATTGAAAGCACATAAAGTTTTACTGAAATGCTAAAAACCTCCTCGAAAACTTTAACCTGTAAGCTGAGAAAAGCTGCCAAATTTTATAGAAATTATTTATTATTTATCGATTTAGGGACTCGCAGATGTTCTGTTTATAGCATATCTTTGGAAATGCCAGCAACTGATAACTACAATTACAGATTCGATTACTCTAGATAAATTAAATATAAAGTTTATATTCAAAAACGATATATGATGCATATTATATTCACAAATTTTCAGCTGTCGCTAGGAAGCGTGTTCAAGGAAATAAAATTACCATTTAGCCACGAATAAAATTATGCATCCCTTCAGCCCTTCGACAGGATGCAAATGAGCGAAAATGTGTATAATTTCGTTTGACAAAGTTAAATTGACAAACAACTAAAATCCCAAACTCGACTACCACGCCACGTTAACCTGTATGTACAAGTATTTATTTTTTTTATGTATTTATAATCATTTTTTAGCCATAAAATTGCTCCTTAAAATTTACGATGTTAGAATTTTTACCAAGTAAATAATTTGTACAAAATTGCATGTTATATAAACTTTTTAAAAAAATAGCAACTATAGTCACTATAAACATTTGTGATGAAGTAGGTGATTCTTTAGATATATGTAAATATCAAATATGGTTTAAAAAATCGAACGGAAATTACGATATTAAGAATAATCCTAAATGTGAAAGACCAGCAAAAGTAGACGATGATGTCCTGGCTGCAAAAATTAAACTTTCAGGTGGCCAAAAAACTAGGGCTATAAACACATTTAGAAGCTTGTGATGCCTGACATGAATAGAGCGAATTGCTTCAGAATCTTGAAACTAGTCACCTTTTCTCGAACATTGCTAACCGGAGATGAGAAATGAATGTTGTACGATAATAATCGTCGTAGCAAAAGGATTGTATATTACGAAACTCAAAAACAAACCTATTTAACAATAACAGCAAGCTTATATAATGATAAACTGGATCGTTCGTACAAGGAAGTAAAATAAAAGGCCTGCAATTGTTAACAGAAGACAAATGGTTCTATAACACGACAATGGGCGTCCTCATATGGCGAAATTGTCTCTTGATAAAATCAAGGAACTTGACTGGAAGGTTTTATATCATCCACCTTTTTCTCCAGACCTTGCTCCTTCCGAATATCATTTATATCGATCGATGCAGAAATTTTAAAATGCAGACGATGTGAATATTGGAATATTGTATTATATTTTGAATCATTAAAATATTAAAGTGATTTTTTGCTTAATTATAAAAACGACATTAATCTTGGGATTATCTAATATATTTAACTAACCCATTTTCTATACATTATATATATAAATATAATATAAGTCTCAAAGCAATTCCATTATCTTGCATTGTTTTTTTATATAATAAACATATTTAATATTATATGTTTTATAGCCCTCTTTTGTATATTTATACGTTTTAATCCATTTATAATTACTATATAAAATTTAATTAAACAATACAAAAATAATATGAACATAATAAATTATATTTTAGATATTTCTTAGAAAAAAATACACACAATTAATGGGTCATATATTTTATTATCCATAATATGGTTTATTTATTTAAGACATAGTATACGTAGATATATAAGATAGCTATGAGTAAATGTAATTCAGATTCGCTTAATGATCAGGGGAAATTTAGACATCTCCGTAAAAGACATTGGTAAATATGCAGAGGAAATTACTTTCATTTGTGGTTAGGTTAGGTAAATTACCTGTCCTATCCTCTTTGAAATGGCAAAGGAAATGTAAAACATCAAAATTTAATATAGATTTTAATTATGTAATAAAATTTAAATATCAGACAACAATAACCCTAAGTAGAAATTCTGTAAATAAAGCTGCTAATACATAATATAACATCGGTTTTCCATTTTCGCTATAATATAACTATGAATAGGGCTCGTTACGACTATTTCAATCGGTCATTTACACTTTCGCAAGCCTTACAAAACATGAAATATAAGAAAAAATATAAACGAAAACAGAAAAATAAAAACCCAAACTGCGATATTGAACGTTTCTTGCGCGTCATTTAACTCTCTCTCTCTCTCTCCAAATCGAACCAAACGTTCGGATATGACAACAGAAATGCCATTAGGGACAAGCTTAAATTTCAGACAAGCTCAGTGACAGAAATAACAGCGGCAAAAATTTAGTTTCGATTTCGTTCAAACAAACTGTCGAAAACTTGCAATTTTAGACGACGCTGCTATAGAAAGAACACCAACGTGCAACGACAAAGAAAGACGGCAAAAATTGGCACAAGCGACAAAATTTTAGTTCGATAAGAATCGAAGGGTATTCCACCTTCGAAGACGAAGCAAACAAATATTTTATTCATAAAGACCGAGATGTGGTTCAACGACAACGTATAAAATTTGTCATACCACCGAAGAATAAAAATGTAATGCACATGAGCAATTTTATACAAAAAAATACACAGATAAACATATTTTATAATGAAAAATATTTAATCATATCTTGGGCATTAATTGCAATCGCTTTATTGTTTTCGTTCCAGGTAACAAAATCAGAGTTATTAAAAAATGTCCTTAAAAATAATATATATTTTTTAATAATCAAATCATTATTAATAATTTTGTAGAATACATACTTAATTTCATTTTTGATATGTTCATTATCAGACAATAGCGATTTCTTCTCCTTCTCCAAAGCCATCTTCAAAAGATCGACTACTCCCACTCTCCACCAATAATTACGCAGCGATCGTTCTTCCTCCTTAAAATAAAATATTGCTAGAAAATGAAACATATTCCATAAAATAAAAACAAGAACGTGCACATCAATCATACGTTATCAATAAACGGTGCGTTAAATTTAATATCCTTGATATTCGATTGCTTCAGTCTATTTTTTCTTTTCTCGTTTTCAGTCTCTAAAGAACGACACAATTTAACGAGCGTTAGGTTTTTTTCGCCTTTTTCCACAGCGCATTTTAAAAACTAAAATATAAATTTATTTAATATGTTATCAAGTATATATAATATAAAAAAGTTTGTTTCATCTCTATAAGTAAAACAATAATCTGATCGATCCAAAATAGTCAGATATTGACTAACACCGTTGCAAGTTGTGTCTCGGTGTATATATTGATATTTGAAAATATTTCTTCTCATCTCTATCAAATAAAACAAAAAATAATAACATCTCTCGGAGACAAAAAAAAATATATGCGACGCGACGGCCAAGAAAGTCTTTGTGATATTCCCGAGGGTGCAACTAGTATGGTGTCACAGAACGTCGACAGATAGCGAAGAGTATTTTCGCTAAAATTATTTTCAAGGAAGAAAACAATCCTTAATAGAAAAACAAACAACAAAAATGTACACACTTATGTAACCATTTAAATTTGCAACACAAGTACACTATCAATATTTATACTGATTTATTTCATATAGGTAAAACCAATAACATGTAAAATCCATCTAAAATCAACTTATATAGTATATATAGAAATCAGGTAATGATTATATTATTTGAAAATAAATTGATACTAAATTTAATCTTAGAAAAAATATTTATATTACGAGAATGAGTCAAATTAAAATCTCAAAAAAATTTTACCTCGTAATTTAGTGAATAAAAAAAAATACAAAAAGCCATATTTTGAGTAGTCTCTATGGCGTGAATTTAGTCCTGACCCTTCACGTTCTCATCGCCTCCAAATATGTAATTTGCTAGCTTTGGCAAGTACCAGTAACATATAGTTTTCCTAAATAACTACTTTTTAATGCGATAAGAAAAACAGTATCAACTTTCCCAGATGAAAATTAAAATAAACTGAATTGATTCGGTTGTTATGAGGAGGTATCACGCTCTTGATTTTCGACTAATTATGTTGAACCTAGACCTCACCTCTAATAACAATCCTTACTAAAAAGCTTTAACATTATGTCTCAAAGAGCTACCAAAAGCTTGACAAGCATCAATGTTAATCCATAAGATACTGCAATGAACTGATGAAACTTTTGTGCACCTGATCTACAGTTTATTTATTTCTACATAATCATTGCTCAACGCATGATCATATAGTATGCCCTGTGATTGGTCAATTGCCTTGAGGGGTGTACCACTATGTGTAAATATACAAGGTGATAATGATTTATTGTACTTGAGTATGGTTGTCGCAATTATTATGTAATCACTATTCAGTATTGATTTGATTACGTATGTTTTATTTTATTTTTTTAGCCTTTTCTACGTATTTTATAGTTTATCTAAAACTAAAATTAATTTTCTGTAATTCAGTATTGTTTTACAGCAACTTTTTAGTCCACTTGTACACTTAATAGAGTATCAGGCATGCGTCGCCATACTGAACTTTTTTTTTCTTCGATGAACTTTAGTGAATCTCACTTCCTAATTACTAAAACAATAAATGACAGAGCTGCTTAACTTTGGTGCATGTTGCAAATGAGGCGGCCATTTTGGACTACTGTTATTTCCACATCTTGCATTCCTGATTCGTACTGCTACTTAGTGGCCATTTTTTACCTTCATATTTAATGAAAAAATGTAAGAATAAAAATAGCATTTGTTTTTGATTTGAAAATATAACGAGCAATACTATTTTGAAAGTTCGAATTTCCAGAAAAAAAAATACCGGGTAAAAATTAATTTATAAAATTTAATTTCCGAAAAAAAAATTTTAACTAAAAAGTAATGATTTTTAAAAGTTTGATTTTTCGGGAACAAAATAAAGGACATTTTTTTAATTCTCGTCAAAGAAAAAAGTTAAGGTTTAATTTTTTATAAAAAAGTGGTCAAAATTTTGTACAAAAAACCACGAATCTACATTTTTGAAAGTTAGATATTTTGGCAATAATCAAGAAATTTTTCGACAAAAAGTATTCAGTACTGAATTTACGGAAAAAATAACACTAAAAAAATCGTAGAAGTTCAAATATTTATCTTAATTTTTTTTAATTTTTGACATTAAATTACTGTTGTACTTAAACATGACGGTCAAAAAAACTTTCGGCAAAAATTAACGGACAAATAATTTTGAGTTTGAATTTTCAAAAAAAAATTATGGTCAAAATTTTTTAATAGTTTGAACTATGAACTAAAATAATTGAATTTTTGACAAAAAATAACTATTGTACTTTAAAATAACGGTCAAAAAATTTTCAACTAAAGATAACGTGCAAATACAAATGAACCTAAAAAAATATTATGTATAAAATATCGATATTTTTTTCGCTGAGTAAAATATTTAACGCCAAATATCAGTACATATTGTTAATGAAAAATATTAAAATATAAAATTAGAAGTGTACAAAAATTTTGTGAGTTTGAAGCAGTCAGTGAAATATTAATATAGAAATACTACAAATATGAACGAATAATTGGACAAATATTACAAATAAGGAATAGTTAATCAAGCTAAAATACTTTGTATTCCAATATTCGGATTAAGGTCTCTAGTAGTACCCCTCTAAATTATTTAATACTATTTTCAATATATGATACTTATTGTCATTATGTCATAATACAAAAAGTGATATAGATCTGAAATATTTTAATTTTATAATAAAAATAATATCTATACTGGTATAATAATATAACATACTAATTACTGTTCAATATGCATCAATACTATTAATAAATCTATTGAAATTACTTATCTATATAGGTAATTAACATAAAGAACACACATAAGACATGGTACTAAAAATATAAAGTATAATGTTAAACCATTAAATTATTATGATTTGCCAACTTTTCAATGTTATATTATATTTCACTTGTGCTTTCACTTGGGCAAAAGTTCAAAATGTAAATTTTGCGGTAAAAGTGGGATAACTTTTAATGTACAAATAATATATACAAAAACAACTTGTAATACATAATTTGACACAAACGTTGTGGTGAAACTCTATAAAACTCACTTATATAAATATGTATATAATAAAATAAAACTTGGACATTTTACAGATATAAAAATGAATTTTAAAAATGCTACTCTGGTCTTTTACTAACCAAATTAATGATTGTTTGTTTCAGTTGCCAAAAAATAACAAATCCGAATAGATAAAAATAGGCCGCTCGTAATTAACCGAGGGTAGAATAGCTAGATCGAAAATCGTATTTCGAGTTAACTAAAGAAGCTTAGCTGATTTATAAGATATTTATATCGGCGCCAGTGGCTGGTATGTCGACAGTCTCCTGATCCCCAATTCATTGTCGATTTATGTTTTATCGATTCTAGACGTCACAACTATGGCTAAGCCTAGCTCGTATTATTAAGAGCGACGAGCTTTCGCTTGCATATAATGTATTAAATCACCTTTAATATCCCGTTAGATATTTCAACCAAATTATTCAAGTTATTCCTATCGCTTTTCTCATCAAAATCTTGAGTATTTTCTTTGAACGATTTTCTCGGAATTTTCGATTTCTCTTTACTCGCGTTCAGCGTTTCTAGGTCGTCGCGCAATATTTTTATGATTATCTTAAAAGAGAGAAAAAATTGAAACAAACGTAAAATATCATTACAGTACTAGATCCAGTGGACGCATGAAGCTGACAGTATTTTTCCGAATATTCTCCCGCTGCTTCTCCGTGACACTCTCGCTTTTGATTCGTCTCGCCTCTAGTGCTTTCAGGCGATTCAGCTTTTCCTCCAGAGCTCGCAATTTGTCATTGACTACGTTTTGGAATTGCTGCCAAACGACGTGAAACTGCTCTTGCAAAGACGACTGCATGCTTTTAACTTTATGGCTTAACTGAAAATACAATGCGAACGGTAAATAAATATTAGGTGAAGTAGCTTTGCAACAATTTAGTGTTGAGCAAATAAATACGATTTATTTCTACTCTTGGCCTGAATTGGATCCCAAGAACTATCACAATAAACGCGTAATTCGTACGAGTGTATGAAATATTGAGTTTCAGATAAAATCATTAAAATATCAAAATCTTAATAAACAATAAATTGTTTGTTATTTACAAAATATATCAATGTTTAGATATTAATGTATTTCTTGATACAAAGGTTTTATTATTTAAAAAAAAATATATACCAAATAATGCAATAAGAATTAGTATGTAAAAACATAATACTTTAAAAAAATATAATGTATACTGTTTTAATCCCTTTTAACTTTACCAGCAATTTCTGTTTTTTTTTTCAAAGAATTTTCCATGACAATTAAAAACAATTATATTATTTTAACATTATGCAGTTTAATGTTATAAATAAATTAAATAGTAAAACTCTAGCGAAATAATTTATATTTAAAAAAAAAATATATAATACGAATAATATACATGCAAAAAAATATTAACTATATTGACTTATATTGACTTTATACCAATAAATAATAAGTATTTTTTGTGATTCACTTCTACTTCTAAAAATATATTTGGACCACCTATAATCGTTGCGACGAAATTTTTTAACCTCTGCTTATAATAAATAAACACAAGAGGCGATGCAATTGCTCCGCAAACATCCTCATCTGCGAATCGACAGAACATTCTCGAACTAGCAATATAAATTTCAAGAGGGAGCAAACGGACAGACGGAGAAAATTGCTTCAGAGACTAGATCAGAGACCCTAAGGAGTCACATCATGAAATACGCCAACAGATCTATTAGCATCAACATGGCAGATCAAAGCCGACAATAATTAAACTCGACACTCCAGCGAACCCTCTCAAACTTTCAAGGCTTGCCGTCTTAACTTCACCACCAGATATCAACATCTATATTTTCATATATGTGTGGTAATTAATATATAATTACAAAAATAAAGCAATTCCAGCTTTTCCAGCGTTTATTTTGACTGTAAAGTCACACCCCTTTGGCTTTAAAACCCAAAATATCTAAAAATAAAGTTGTACAAATAAATAGAGTTATCTTTGTTTAAAAATATATGTTATAACCCTGATATTATTTTTCTGTTAGAGATTATATATTATTATGTATGTTAGGGTTGACCAACAATTTTAATAAAAATTGTATCTTTACTATTTAATTTCTATATAAAATATCTCAGTTATTTAAAAAAGTTTTATATTTCTGTAGTTTTAATTAATTTTGAAAAATTTTGCAGACCCTACTAACGGTAATATTTACAAATAAACTTAATATAAGTACTAATTACAATAAAAAAATTCCAATGCGGTCCAAGGACAATTTTTTTTATTTCAATGTGACCCCAGACTTGCTTTAAGGTCAGCCTTGATGTATGTAATTAACTTATAAAATAAAGACACGATATTATTTTATATTATAAGCTAGCCAGGAAAATAATTGCCATTAACGATTTTTTTCAATTTAATATCTAGCTTAATTATTTAAAATAAGCTCCTTTGGAATCGCCACGTTTTTGCTAATTAATCTAGAAATGAAAAGTTATGGTGGAGTTTTAAGATTCTAGAGAAAAATATCTCGAATTGAACTTTTCGTAGCAACCTGCTTGTTGAAAATTACTGTGTAAGAAGTTGTTGATCAGAATATATTGCATAACCTAACTCACTTAACTTTTGGTAAGCCAATCATGTAAGAGAATTGAACGTTTTAGCTTAGACCCTTAAAAATTCTTTTGGACTGATGATAAACCCCTTTCTGATGTAAATGATCTGTTTGTAGTCATGCGTTAAAATATGACTGAGAAATTGATCTTTCTGATACGTAAGAGAAGCTCAGAACAAATTTAATTCCGTTCGTGCGGCACTCATCAGTTAATCAGTTTTTATTTTTCCTAGTTGTTTTAAGTGCGTTACTAAAGCCTAATTTTTGTGCCAGCTCTCAAATTGCAGTAGTTTTGATTTAACTGAAGCCTTCTATTTGTCGTTATCAACCGAATAATTATAAAGATCTATTTTTTTTTCATTTTTATTCCCAGCACGATTTTTTTAGAACATTGTTTGCGAGCAATTTATGCTGCTTTACTACCTGTTTAGAACACCTACAACAATTTTGCTTAATTTCTTTAGAAATGCAATCAACTAATTTGAAATAAATTTTATAATAAAATGATATCGAAATACACTCTACTATTATCAGCACTTAAAAAATAAATATCAGTATTAAATAAATACTTAATAAATCAAAAATTACAAAATACTGACATTAAAATAAATATTAACAAAAGCAAAGCACAACATGGCGCTTAGATCTTTATTTTCAATCTCAACCTCTCTCAGGCATGTGTACATCTTTAGTCGGTAGTTCTAATCTCGAACTTTATTCAAAGTTGTGTGAACTATATGCTAATATAAATAATCACACAAGATTGTATCATTTAAGCAAGGAAACCATTTGAGCAGGTGAAAATCTCACGACACCATTGTCGTGAAGTTTTCGTTCTTAAAAGTAGGAAGAATGAATTAAACGTTTATTATAAAGGAAGAACTGAAACGCCATAAACTCATACCACTCATAAAAAATCATTTTATAATCGAAAAACTTTATGAACAATATTAGGTGTCGGGAAGTGCGTAAAACGAGAGTAGGCGTGAAAATTACATAAAAAAATAAGAAACTCTTTCCCAGGCATTAAATTAAAAAATTTTAAAAATTTAGATATTATATCTTTACTTTCCGAATATCTCTTGTACCTGAATTGGTTAAACACATAATACTTAATACATTATTTGCTTAAAACTTTGTCACAGCTTATGAAAAGTTATAAAATGTAAAATAAACAATAAATAAAAAACGCACATTTTCCTTCTTATCTTCAATCATTGCAGACGATGCCCCGGTGAACATTCTTACGTGTTTTTCTTGATCTTTTTCCATCATCCATTTCAAGATATTAATAACTTTGACGCTTTTATCGTATTTACTCTTTATGATATCGTTTTCGTTTTTTTCATCCTGCCGTACAACCGACGTCTGTTCTTTGAATTTTTCGTACATTTTACTCATCATCGTTTTATAATCATCTGTAAAGTTTCAACATCAAAAGCGTGTGTGATAAATCATAAACATAAAATAAAAAAATAAACATTTGTATTATATGATTACTAAAATGAAAACGAATCGCGTCCATTACAACAAGCAGATTCAATCTGTGCTGAATTTCGACTTGATCCAAGTGATTTCTCAGCTCGCAAATAACAACATCCTTCTTTTCGATAGCTCGCTCAAAATACACCAAATACATCTGTGGTAGCAAAAATATTTATATATGCATAGATACAAATTATATATGATCTATTAACTCGAGCGTTTACTTTGACGTCTTCTTTCATGGAGATCTTCCGGTTCAATAATTTATCATTCCAAAAGGCGTTCGTTACTTGTTTCCGTTGAATTTGCATTGCCAACTCATTCGAAAGCTTCAACTAAAATATAAAAAAAATATTATACTGCGTCCCCAGGTTTCACGCAGTGGCAACTTAAAAGCTAATCGAGATAACCGTAATACTCATATTTATAAATCGTTTATTTATTCCCCTGATGAATATGAGTTAATAAATACATATATACAATATTATAGTACAATAGTATGATTTATTAATTACTTAGAATCTTGATACAGTTATAAACTCATCACTAAATTTTCTCGGAAAAATATATAATTCTATAGATGGTCGGGCAATTTATTCTCGATACAAATAAACGTAACTTCCTTTGACATACATACATAAATAAATATATATATATATGTACAAAGAAAAAAAAAATATATAAAAGATAAAAAAAACAGAGATAGAGATGTTTTATACAAAATTAGTATATTATTCTAATTCCTATTTAGCTTGTTTTAATTTACATAATACAAAACATGTTTTTTTCCATAATGTATATGTAGTAAACACATTGAATAATTCATTTTAAATAAAGCAAAATATTAGTAAAAGTTTTTTTGTCCATTACTACACGAAACCCGTTCAATTTTTTTTTTAAATTTCATTAGTCACATATTTAGCAAAAATATTTAATTAACGATAATCATATACGGTAAAAATCATACATATAAAAACGCACGACGGTGTATATTACGCGATACAAAACCTGACTACACTACATACAGACGCTCGGAGTGCTACTTCGCTACACAAACTTACGCCTTG
This sequence comes from Plectrocnemia conspersa, assembly GCF_051122295.1. Classification (NCBI taxonomy): domain Eukaryota; kingdom Metazoa; phylum Arthropoda; class Insecta; order Trichoptera; family Polycentropodidae; genus Plectrocnemia; species Plectrocnemia conspersa. Next base: position 14,444,904 of record NW_028277166.1, on the reverse strand, counting down.
CTTCGAGAACAAGCACCGATGACTTTTAAAACGACGCAACCGAATAAATACTTTCGTATCAACTACGTACGACTTAAACATTTCACTAGTAAATGGTTAAAACCAATTAAAATTCATTGACAAATAATATTATAGATCAGTATGGATATGCATTTCTGTCTTTTCATTGTATAGTCCTCAATGTATGTTATTACTATTACGTAGTAACAACACAGATATACTGAGTTATGTTACATACACAGAATGACAGTACAAATCAAGCACGAAACGGATGGCATTCGTTTTTTACTGGTAGATGGACGAAAGCCATTAAAATTGATTGAGAAATATAATTCAGTATGATTATTCGTATACGTTTTTCTAATGTGTAATTCCATTCTTATTGAGCCTTAAGTGTAATCCCTACTGTACACAATAAGTAATAAGCCTCTCAAACTGTGACAGATAACCTTAGGAAGCAGTATAAAATGTATTAGATAAAGTTTTTTATTACCTTGTTATAACGAAGCATTAAAGATTTTTTTATCATTCTTTTCTGTGAAACAGACATTTTGACTTTTTCGGCTTTTTTATTTAGGTTCGGCATATTTATATCAATAATAATACTATTTAGATAAATAAACAAAACAAATCAAATGTAACAACAGAAATGCTATAATTTGAAATGATACAAAAAATAAAAAGTAATATTATCTACTGTCCATCACCTTTTATCATTTAAAATTTTAATTCTATAGAAAAAAATTAAAGCAAATAGTATACGTACCAGAAACTACTTTATTAAAAGTTTTTATTATATTTATCACGAGTAAAATCATAATGTATAAGCACCCAAGAATAAATTCACAATATCCAAGCAGAGCTTCGAAATCTATCAATTACCACAACATAAAAACTAACATTTGTAACTGACGTCTAGAACATATACTAATGCCTTTGGATTAAATAGCCATATTATACATATTTTTCTTTATTATCGAATTACCTACAGTTGGCCAACTAGAAGATACGCTTTTAGCAATGAATGCACAAAAAGCGTGGCTAGACGATAATGCTATTGGTCCTAAATTGACTTTTTCTCCCATTCAAGAAAGCTTCGCCCAAAAACCAATATTTTTTTCTGTTCTAATTTATTTATTATTATTTTATATTTCATTAATTATAAATTATGGGGGGGAAATCATTGAAATTAATTTTCACCGGTAAATATATAATTTTACCAGTAAAAATATAATTTTTCTGGCAGGTGTTAGTAAAATTACATGATTTTAACTTTTCTATATTTAGTAATATAAACATTTATATATAATACTTATCATTATTTATTTACATGTGGTGTATAAATGTTACAGTGAATGTGTATTTTTGGTGAAGTAATATTTTCACTAGTCCAAATACATTTTCACTAGTAAATATTTCTACTAGCGAAAATATAATTTAACTTTTTTATGTTTTAACAAGTTATTTTAACACTTTTCTATTATATTATTATATTTCGTTAATTTATTTTACATATTTTTTTATATATTATTTGGTTATCGTGATTTTTTTTTTATATCGATTCAGAGGCTTTTAATATTTTTTGTTATGTTTATTTATTAAACATTTCTTAATTTATTGCTACTATTTTCTACAAAAATCATTTACATTAGATCAAATTTAAAAAATATTATATAAATTTAATATTTTATATTTTTTATGATATTTTAAATGTGAATTATCATATAATGATATTCCAAAACAGGCAAATGATAGTGAATACATATGTATATACATATGTGCTTGACTATCTTTGTATATGTGTCCACCTTCGTAAAGTAAGTATGTTCTTTCAGACCGTCCAATAGTCCAATACGCTAGGGATAACCCTATGTAACAATTGCATGAAAATCAAATTTATATAATTTGCATGCTCTGCCATTTTAACATAAAAAGCATAATATATTTCTGTAAATATAGATACAATATATAATGATTTACTTTATTTGTCAAATATTTCAATTCCCTGTATTTCCAAATTTCTCTATAAATTTAATTATCTAAAATAATATCCAAGTATTCAGATGCTTTGAAATGTCAACAAGGCTTCTTTACTTGGAATATCAGACTCCAATGAATATGGTGTGTATATACAATAAGGCAGCGACATACTGTAGTTTGTGTTTTGAATGAGAAAGCTCGAAAGCACTTCCGCGTGAAATTAATACATGGTTAATACATAGGAAATTAAACGTAAATAGCAAGTAGAATTAAATATGCAAATGTAATTAAACTACCGCTTATAATTAAACTACATAGATAAACGTAAACAGTTTTTCCTTCAAGCATTTAACTTAATTTAATATTAAATGAATTTATTTATTTTATTTAATTAAACCCCGCTAATGTGTCTGTGTGTACACATACCACATGTCCGTTTGTATTATTAGACCACAATGTCGTTTATAAACATAAAATATTGTGACAGTATACCACACTGCGACACAATGTGCTAGTTGTAGTAAAATATAATGCATACTAGTACAGCGACAATTTAAAAAATAAGGTACATATACATACATATACAAATTATATCATAAAAAAGAATATACCCTTTGAAAATTAACGGTATTTTTAATACGCTAATTGACCATAATAGTCAATCGAAATGCTACATAAATATTTATTTGTGTGATTATTTACTTGCCTTTAATAATAACATTAACAATAGTTTACCCCTATTTTACAAAACTTCATTAATTTTTTCACAATATTATTACTTCACTACCTGAGCAGCAAATACAACATAATTAATCAGCGCACTAGCAGAATATCCTTCAGATCGCTTTACTTTCAAATTACAGTAGAAATACTAATAATGATCGGTCGCAAATCAACTGACGGTTCATCATAGATTTTTCTGACTCTCAAGAATTGTTCCGACTAATGTATAGCTACTTTAGTATCTGTTGCATGCACCACTGCCGTTACCAGTACTTGCGCCCTACAAGTCCAACCCCATGGGCGGGCACCCAGCTTTTGACTGCCGGATGAGCGGGACCCATCCCTCGTTGTACTACATATTTTATTGAAGTTGCATTAGTATTTCCGAACTTTAAAAACCCTTAGATTTTTTTATTAATCGAACATTTGATGTATTTTATTTATTATGTCAAATAATATTTATTAAATGCCCGACTTTGCAGCAACCAATGCTTTCGATGACATTGGTTTTTAGGTGCTTTTTTAGGGGGCGGCAATTTTAAGGATCGCCCTGGGCGGCACATACCCTAGCTACGCCACTGTTGCATTGCGAATTATTCGCTCAGTTAAACGACGAAATTGCCTATAATCTTTCCAAAAATTTCGATACACGATTCGTACATAGTTGTTATTTTTGTAAAACAACTTTACAATTTAATGTGTTGTTACAAACTAATATTACTTTAAACTGTCTGATTTACAGTGCTGCCAGCATAGATAAATTGAATTTGATCAGCCTGTAAAACGATAAAACCCATCTTAATTGTTTTTATGGTTCTTTGAACCCCGATAAGACGGCCATCCCGTGTAGGTTAAAATCACATGAAAAAAAAACGCTGAATACTCGAGGGGGGAAGTTAAACAAGAGTCGTTGTATTTAGTGCACAAAAGTGCAAAAAAACAGTGTATTTAGTGCAGGAGAAAATCTAATTGTTAAATTAATGATAATATCTTTTGAAAATCTGCGTGGTTATTGCTAGCCTAATCGCTCTTTAAATTCCAGAGTATTTAGAAATGACGATTTTATTTGTGTTTTGTTTGAAAATGCAGCTTTGTTTTTATATATCCTTTTAGAGGGGAAATATTATGTTGAAACCCCTACATCATAATAATCAGATTTGAAATTAATGAATTTAAAATGGTAAGTTTTTGAAAAATTTATTTTCTTAAGAAATCTAGAAGATACTAAAAACATTGCACTTATAAGCAAATTTAACTTTCACATTTGCTTATAATTTAAATTACAAAAGTTACTCGCTGCACGGCTAGATAATCAATAAACTATGTATATTTACGATCCACGCGTGTATATTAATATTCTTTAGTTAGCTCAGCTTATAATTGAAATACTGAAAGTAGCTCCTATGCCCAACGAGTGGCTTAAGCGAAACGCCTATTCAAAAATCAATAAGCTGTCCGTCGGCGCGCGCGTTTAGGCCAAAGGGGCTCAGAAAAAAAAGCTGCGGCCGCTTGTCAGGCGAGTGATGGTCTGCGGCTGTGTTTGTTTACATTCGGCGTCCTTCGGCAGATCGCGATGGCTGTAGGGTGATTCGGAGTGACTTAGGGTGAATCGCCATGGCGAGCACGAGCGTCGTTTCGAATGCCTGCTACATCCCTCCCGAGCTGGTGGAGCTCATCATGCGCCATCTGGATGGCAAGACGTTCACCACTTGCCGCAGAGTGTGCAAGCTGTGGCGCCAGATCGCCGACAGGCTGTCGCAGGTATCAGCTGATTTTATAAACTACTAATATAATACTATTCAATTTCTTTGACTCCAATAAAAATTCAATACCAACGCACCAATAAAATAAACAGTAGTCGTGGGCTTAAAGTAGTGACCGACCGAACGTTCGATATTGGTACAGAATTTCAATAGAAAACATCTGACAATTGATAACTATAATTTAGTTCTATTGATATAGTCATACTTTATGTTAAATTCTGATAAGGTTATGCCATGCCTTGCCCTATAAAAAAAATATATTCCTGGCTTATTGTCTTTCACTGCTACGGGTTGTGTGACACACACCTATATAAAAAAAGATCAATTTTCCTATTGCGGTCGTATGACACAGTACATGACAAACAAAAATTTTAATTTTGTAATACTTATCAACATAAATATTAGAATTTTATTTTGTATATTGCTTACGAGAATCTTTACCTTCAAATTAAAGCTATTTTTCTGATATAATTAAATTCCTGAGGTCTGGAGTTGATAAAATTTCGAAATGAAGACCTCACCGAGTAAGATATCGATATATATAAACAAGTGATAATCTGTTGGCGAAATATATGGTGAGTATGTTGGATGAGACAATATTTCATAGCCTGACTCATTCGACATTTAAAGGGTCAATCGTGCATCCTTCTTGCTAGAGTAGTGCGAGGACCAGACTTCACTTTTCTTTATGCGTTTTATTGATTTTTTTAAAATGACTCAACTGTGATAGTTTTGCCAGGTTTCAGAAAATTATAATTATATTTACCAAGCGCGGTCAATATAATTTCTTATAGTGTAATTTCGATTTAGTGAAGTGCAGATCAGTTTCTCTTGACATTAAGGTCAATTCTTCATCGCATGCTACAATCAAACAAAAATTGGATGATTTCTGTTGTGTAAAAGAAGTGCAGTATAAACTAGGTATTGGCGATTATTTCGCATTTATTCGGTTTAAGCGGCACCCAGGCCTGCTGAGAGGGGACAAATTTCCAGGGCCCGTTCTCCTTGAGGGGCCCGACTGGAAAAATCATAGCAAGAATATATTCATAAAAAAATCGACCTCAAATAATGAATCTGAACTAAACTACAGTTGTTTGAGGTGTACCTATATATTGATATATTTTAAGTATAAGTTCCTTCAGACCTTTTTATACATACAAGAAATAAAAGGAGCGGAACATTGCCTTCAAAAGCACTACTTTCTAGGTAGGACTTTCACAATAAACAGTATTATTCAAAGTGGCAGATTGTATTTTTTTGACGCAGCTCCGTTTGTGTTAAAATTTGTTTGCAAATTATTGTTGACTATTGCTTTTTGAATGTTTAAAAAATATTAGACATTAAAGAAAATATTCAACGAATGTAAATTAGTAGCAGTAAATTTAGATATTCAACATGAAAATTCAGATCGAATACCTAAGGAAGAAGCAAAGAAACAATGAAAAATCAACAACAGCACCAGCTGAATTATATAAATTTAATATTTTTGTAGATTGTATTATCAGTAACTTGACAACTGGATTTAATGCAGCAAAATAAATAAATAATACATTCAGTCTCATGTGCTTATTCTTAAATTAAAAATCTAGAAAAAACAGACTATCCTTAAAATATTTTTTTAAATATGTCATTTCAATAAAATTATATCGGAATACATTTTCACCAGTAGAAATATAATTTTATCAGTGAAAATATAAATTATGTGCCAGGTGCTAGTAAAATTATATGATTTCAACTTTTCTTTATGTAGTAATATATATATATATATTATTTACATAAGTACTTATCATTATTTATTTACATCCCATGTATAAATGTTACAGCTAATGTGTATTTTTTGCTAAAGTTATATTTTCACTAGTAAAGTCCAAATACATTTTCACCAGTAAATATATATATTTCTACTAGCGAAATTATAATTTAACTGATAGGCGCTAATATGCTTCTCTTAAATGGCTATGAAACACAATTTGACAGATGCGATACGTCCATTTGCTGTTCAAACCCAAACTTAACCTAATGAAAGTTCTAAAAATAATTTTCGTTTTAGAACTTTTCATTAGGTCAAGTCCAAAATATAAACTAAACCAACTCATCACTCAGGAGAAAATAAGCGGAAGAATAAGTACAGACAGACATAGTATCTCACATATTGCTCCACTCGTTACCAAGCATTCCAACGCTCTTTACCGAACGTTCCCACTGTGACAGCGCCGACACGATTTTATTGATTTTGACGTGAATTTTTACTTCTGAAAAGTGATGCTTTTTGCGCTCTCCTATTAGTCAAAATTCGGTATAGATATGCTTCATTTGAGTCTCACTTATTAGAAGTCGTAATATTATTTTTAAAATCCTAATATGAACGCTAGATAGCGATTTCCACTGCAACGGCGGTGGCACGATTTTATTGCTTTTGGCGTGGAATTTTGACTTCTGAGAAGGAATAATTGTTTTTTGCACCCTCCTATTGACCAAATTCAATTGTAATATACTTTGACCAACACTCTTATGTCATAAGTCCGTACTAATATCAGTAAGATAACTTGCTTGACATATTTTTGTATTTTTTCTAATGTTTTGATAGAAAGTTTCTCCTTAAATTATACTATTTAAAAACAGCTACAGCCTCTTTACATTACAAACATAAAGCAGTATTGCTAAACAAAATAAATAAATGTTTTTCTTCACACACATTTTAGAAATTACAACAATATAAATTAACTTTTCTATTCCTTGTTGGATCCATTTCTGAAAATATTTTTTTAATCATATACCTAAATCCATTATTATGTTTATTTACTTTACTTTATTTTGATTAGCTTTGTTTTATTCGAAATTATTATTTTAATTAAAATTTAATTGGTCAAAATCTAAACATCTTTCGATCCGGATGATTTCAGCCAACGGGCTGTTTCAACCAACTGGTCTATACTCTCCCAAACCTGTGTTAACTTTTTAATTAATATAATTGGAGATTTTATTTCTGAACCTTACAAATGGAAATGAATAGCATAGAACAGTAATGTCACATCTGTGAATTTATTATAGAAAACGAAAAATCTACTCTACTAATGTTAGAGAATAAAATCATTTAAACCAAATTAAATAATATATTTCTGTGAAATTCTTTACAGAAGCCAAAAGTCTAAACAATGTAACAAATATTAACAAGAATACTAGTTCATTTATAAATAATATCTAAAACTCAATCAAATGCTGCACAGACCGAATAAATTAAAAATAAATAAATCTCTAAACACAACAATCATCTTATGAAAAATAAACAAAACGACTTAATTTTAGCCTAGTGTCTCACTACTTACCTAGTTGTTGACTGTGTTTACTTGGTTGCAAGACATGAACGAAAGCCCATCATGTTGCAACAGAAGATTTACTGGATTGTTTCAGAAGTTCCCATAATACAACTTAATATGCTGTATTTACATATTTAAACGTAATAACAATGGCTTTTGCACTCTTTAGCATGCACCAAACTCGTGTCAATGTCGCACGCTGCAGCTAAATACAAAAAAAAATAACAAATTCAGTCTAGAATATATATAGCGTTTTGTTATGCAAGTCGACATGTCGACTAATGTTTTTCCTTGAGTCAACCTTGATAACTGGATTTTTATTAGGTTTCGTAAATAAACAGTGCATATATCGAATTCTAATTATAAAATGTTTTTTTATTATTGTCTGCTGGAAATCGAATAACTTTCGTAATACTTGATTGAAATTAATATCGAAAAAGAACTATTTAAAAAGTAGAAAATTGCCCAATATTTATTCAAAGTAATATGTTTTTGCTAATACAATTATTGCAAAGATATTTAATGAAACTATGTACAAAATGACGGTTAAATTTTTATTAAAATGTTCTTCGTTCTAAAAATGTTTTTTAATCGCAAAAGTTAAATCTCAGTTTTTTCAGCATTCTTTTAGTCAGATTATACACTTGTAAAGACTTACACGACACATTAAAGGATTACTTCTATAGCAAACACTATTATAAAATAGACTTTATCACTCAAATGTTTTATTTGCAGGAAATGGACATATGGGAGAAATTCTGCATATCAGATTTTCCCGACGCATGGGCTAATATAGATGAAAAGGGCGATCTGGCCTGGTTGGACGTGTATGTAAATATTTACTTATGGACAAAAATAAAAACTTCCTGGGTGATAAAAAAATTGTTCCAATCGTTTTCGAACACGCTAGATAAGCAAATAATCACTATAAACGTTAACAAAGGTACCGATTCAATTTACACCTTAAGCTTGCTCCAATTAAAAAATTGGAGCGTGCTTTTAATTGCACTTCTCAAGCTCTTAATCAATTAAACATGAATCACGTTTTATTTTATAGTTGGCTTATTGAATGTTACTTTGAGGAATTCAATTAAAATATATGATATTTCAACGTTTTTATCAAGTGAGGAAATAATCGGACAATGTGAGTATGATATTATATGACTTATGAAACCACTGAACAAGATTTTTGGCACAAAGATAAAATTACAACTTTATCTTTGACAAAATAATCAATTGCATATTTATAATAAATTATAATACTACTAATATTTAAAGTAATCTTTACTTTGTGAAAAATTGTTGTAGATTGTAATTAATATTGTTTAGTAAATGATTGTGTAATTTACAGATTTCTGTTATTTCGAAAATGAATTTGTTAAAGTGATTCATTCTTACAATCACACATTATTTCTAAAACCTAACACGGTACAATGTCCAATTTCTGATGGTCTCGCAGCTATTGATAATGTATATTTGTTCAGGTAATTTACTCATATAATTTATTTGTTTCAATGGACGTTCTACAAGATAGATTATTTATCTATTTGATTATATTTCAGGGTGGTCAGCGACACGTGCTATTACGTGACGCTAAAGCAAGAACTGTGGATTTACCAGTTTAGATTGTGTAAAACACAATCCATATTAGTCAAATGGTACAATTCCGACACTATAACGGCCATTGACATATATAAACATAAAATATACTTATTGACTCATTCTGGAAAGATTCTGACGTACGATCGGAACAGGCTCATCAAAGTACGCGATGTCAAATGGCCTTACGACTCCAGATTGTATCAAAAGTTTTACTTATGCAGAGGAAATATCTTCTTCTATTGTGGTAACTGATTTAAAAATTGATTTACTACATTATATGAAACTGATGTATATATATATATATACATATTATTTATAGATTATGCTACATTTTATATATCAATCCCGAATGGCAAAGAGATGACTTATACTGGCTTCTTTGCGTCTTGCATTTTATTTCATGGAAATATATTAGTAATCGGGACTTACTTTGGTCTAGTAAGTCGTATATCAATCACTTTAAATCATCAATGATATTTTTTTATACCATGAACATTTATTTCAGATATCATTATATTTGATAAATAATACAGAGGATTTGTTGAAGCTCAATCAAATCACGCCGATAGTGACACATCTGTTGTGCGTCGAGTTCCCGATCGCCGGAATCGACGTGTACGAGGAAGAGGGCACTCATAGTCTGTTTGCATGGACTCGATCGAACATATTTAAGATCAAGTACAAGTATGAATCAACCTTCTGTGCTGAAACAGTTCTGTGCAACAGTTTGGAACTTTGTACAATAGTCAATAATAAGTGTTCCGAATCTAATAACTACGACTTGAATTCCAATGATGACGCTACTTGATAATCTTCTTTATTATATGTAAAAATGCCTTTATCCTAAATTTATTTATTTTATTAAACATTGATGTATAAACTTAAAACTATATTGAAATAAATCTTGAATGTATTCAATTATATTTAGTTTTATTTTTCAACTTCACTTATCGTCGCTACACATTAAATATGACCCATATTAATTATGACGTATTATATTTAACACTTAATCAAAGGGTCAATTTTTCGCCGACAGCTGCGTGACAATAAGCAGTTTTACGAGTATGTCGCACAACAAAAAATATATTAAATTTTGCATTAAATGAACTTTGACTTGCCTTGATCTGTTAAAATCATTTAATTAATAGTTTTCAATCTGCGGGTCGCTTAATCATAAATTAAACTACGTCTAAAATGTGTTATTTTTATTGAAAAATATCTTATCAATAAATTTAAGAGCATAATTAGATCTCTATTCAAGGGAAAAAATAACAATATTTTTTTTGTGAAATACAAACACTCATTCCATATATGGCAGCACAATAAGCTTGGATTTTACGGGGAGATACTACAGAGCCCGTTGTTAACCACCATTGGTCAAAAAGGGTCTCAAAGAGATTCTACCCTTCCCATGGATTACCATCAGCGAATGACGGATTGTTACTACCTAACCCATCAGATAAATGTCAATATGTAGCGATGAGATATATTTACAGTAGTGTCCAAAAAACGCATCATCACATACGTAAACTAAAGAAATATATTTTTTTTCAAACTTAATGTTTATTGAAGTATTACACATAATAAACAAATAAATGATAAAACAGTAAAATTTGGTCAATAGTTCAAAATACTTTGAGATTCATTACAGTAAACCCCCCCTATAGTGTATGCGGCAGTCCCTCCTATAGCGTTGCCCCGTATAGCGTAGTTTTTGTTACTGTTTGTCCCTTGACTTGGCTAGACGTATTCTGTGACAGGCATAGAGTAAAGAATATCATATAATATATATATAACATTCTTTACTCTATGGTGACAGGCGAAACGCCGCCAATATAACATTCCAGGGATATTCATCACAATACAGTAAGAAAATATTTATTTTTGTATAGCTATGGAAAAAATTATGATCAAGCAAATCAATGTACACGTTTTTGTAAGCACATTATGTATACACTTTTCAGAGGGTTTCAAACATTCTAATTTTTTATAATAAAATTATTTAATTATATCGCTCTGTTGAACAGTCGTATTGAATAAATTATTATATTTACATGGGTTTTGCATTTAAATTTTGAAATAAAAAATTAACTAAGCTTAGAAAGATTACGTATTATTTTAGTGCATTTGCACTAAAATTTGAATGCTGGATATAAAGTGGCATATCATATATCTAAATATATTTTATGATCCATCAATACTTTTTTAGATTTGTAATAGATATAACGTAATTTTTCATCGAAGGGATGAAATAATATTCTAGGATAATTTTATAATCCAGCTCCTTCATTGTTCCGTCGATGAAGTGAATACCTTCCATCCCAGAAAATAAGAAGCACCCCCAGATTATTTGGTTCTCTGAATTACGTACTGGAGATATTTTTCGCTGTACCTTTAGCCGATCGCCACTTTTCCTCAATCCAAAACAGTACAGCTTTTGTGTAAGTCGGCCCATTTCATGCATGTTAAGGCGTATTTATTCGGTCAATGGCAAGTATACGACTGCATACATTCCCTTCTCTAAGCCACATACAAGGCTTGTCCACATTTATTTATTTATCAATAATTCGCAAAATACTCACTGGTAGTATCCATAGGCATATTTGTAATTACCCTTAATCAGAATTAATGCATCTATTTCGGCATTTCTTTTTAGTCTTTGAATTGATTATTGGATAAAATATTTTTACTCAAACTAAATTATGAAAGATTTGGCATTATAATTTTCATAAATATTATCACAACAAAAGCCGATAGTTAATTGTAAAACAATATACACACCCCTAAATGAGGAATATAAAGTTACGAGAAATACAACCAAGGATTATGGCCATATCTTAAATTCTTATGATTATAAGTGATTAATTTTTTTACATGCTAGTTATTGTACATGCATATGTAATAGGAGTTAGTGTCTACAATGAAACAATTCATTATTGGAGCAATTTGTATTATAAAAATTATATAACAACCGTAACAACTCTTCGTTGAAGTTGTTACGTTAATTCGATACAAATTTACCACTATTACAATATAGTATATCGATTCTAGACGACAAATTCACATTTAGTAAATCAATAATTTTACTTGTTTGCAACACGTTACAATACTCATCTATCTTCGTCCATCTAAGTACTTCATGTTTAACCAATAAAAACATCTAAACCTTTCCTAATATGTGTTGTTTATTGTTACATCTTGATTTGGTTATGTATGTATGTATATAAAACACGAAAATCAATACATATCCAAATTATTACACACTTATATTATTTTACATTAAAGTTGGATTAATTTTAATTACTTGTCTTTCAAGTATGATGTTTTTCCTCGCAGATAATTAAAATATTACATAGTTTATTGACTTTGGTCAAAAATACGAGAAGGCACATTCAGAGCCTCATTGACTTGAATTTCCCGATTAGAACAATTTAACAATAACATATATAGTTATGTACATATATATATGTAGGATTAAGTTAGTATATTAACTGTAGGATAAAGTTAGTGGTGTGGTGAGGACCAGCGCTAATTCGTCTTATTGAGACGACGCCACGCCATCTCGCTTTTTCATTCCACATTCGAACCTTTATCGGATCCATTGTGGATCCACTACATATATATTATATATACATAATGCGCCCAACGAATAAATGCTAATTGTAAACATTAACATAGCTTTAATTCAAAAATATATTCTTTTAAAGAAATGTAATAACATTTTTGCAACGAAAATGAACAATTTAAAAATAACGTATACTTTAAAAAGAAAAAAAAAGTTTGGCTGATATGTGTGTACGTAAGTTACAGATCGTTTTAAGACAATAATTTCTAGAGTTAAATCACTATCGCTAAATAATAAAAGCATCTTATTAAAAAAAAGCGAAAAAATTGTCTAACTAAAAAGAAACAAATAAATATGTTTAGGTATAAATTTAAGTATATTTTTAAGATAAAAAAACAATGCAGTTTTATATGCACATAAGTACTGATAGTAAGAAGAAAAAAAGCTTTATAAATCTTACTCTTCTTAAAGTACATAGTTCTTATTGTTAGTTCACACAGATTGTTAATGATATATTTTTAAAAAATGATTATTTCTATAACAAAATAAATAAAATATAAAATAAAAGGAATGATATCTTTTATCAATGAATTTTAAAAATTATAATGATCTAAAGTTTGTATACATATAAATTTGTATATATATAAATATAAAAACACAAAAAATGGGTTGTTAAAAATTAAAGCAAAAATTTTCATAGTATACATATTTACAATAGTTATTTAAACAACCAAAAAATATTAAACTGGTTTTATAAAAGTCAAAGTAACTTCCTTTCCGTATGTAATTGAACAAAATCAATAATATTACAAGATTGTAATATAAAAAAACAATAAATATATATATATTATTATTTCAAACTTTAAAAAACATTAAGTTTACATTATGACTTAAGTGTAAAACTTATATTTATAGTATGATATACATTTTGACTTCGTCCAAAATAAAAAATATACTAAACCATCAAGTCGATAATGTATAAATATTTTTACATCATTTAAAAGCAATTTCTTTCATATATATTTATAAAAAAATGATTCTAAATAATTAATTACTTACATTATTAAAATAAATGTATATTTAAGTTCAGAGTTTCTGAATTTGACTCTGTAATTTTTGGCCTAGTTCACGTTTATTAGTCTTCTAAAACTGGGTTAATCGATTATACTTCGACATATTTTTTTTAAATGGAATATAGACTAGCTGTAATAATAAGTAATTAAAAAAACATAATACAACAATCTTTCAAAAGCAATCCAACTTTCAGTTTACGATATGATAAAATTAAACCAAATGAAAATTTTATGTATTATAGGAACTGAATTTATATAAGTATCCAACAAAAATTTTCAGAAACACATTATTGCTTTTTGTCAATTTAAGTCATCAGTTATGGAAACTAACCCTAAAAATCACTTTTGAACAATGGATGGAAATCTCAACGTTAAAAACAAACGTCAGCAATCAATACTGAGATCAATGTGATACTTTACATATGGTAAAAGCTTTTTTAGATGATGATACAATAATTGTCAGCAGACTGTGACGTCCGATCTCAAAGACTCCATCCACATATCGTCGTTTAACTGCTTTATTACTACCTTATACGAGTTTTGATTCTTATTCTTCTGAGGCACTATCGAATGCAGTATATTCTTGAACCATTCCGTGTCAGCTAGACACGCCTGTAATACAAAAATAGGTTATAAATACAATACAATTAGAAATACTAAAAAATATATTCAAAAGTACCTCAATCGCGATGGCTACCAACAAATGTATTCCGGGTATTAACAATAGATATAATCTAAAATAAGTTTTAGAACTATCGCTCGAATCTAGCGGTTCGAGTTCAAAGAAAGTTGATAACTCTTCCCACGGTGACATGAGTAGAAGGCATGTAAATGCTGTCAATATCACCAGTGTAACCACCATATATACTAAAAAATATAAATCGTTATTGAAAAGTAATGTTATTAGTATACAAAAATTAGTAGTGCGGAGTTAGCAGTCATCCGTAGCACATGCATGAAAATGTAATATAAATTATAATTCAATAAAGATTTATAAATAACCATTACAATTAAATATAAGTTCATAATTTATTAATTAATCTTCTGAACAAAAAAATGCTTTTACACCTTCAAAATATATTTGTGAATAGAATGTTTATCAGTGGTGTCTACTATGACCAAAATTTGCAGAATTCGTTCGTTGAACGAAACGAAAAGTTGGAAAAGCCCACCATTTATCGTTATTATTTTATTTCAATCAGTTTAATAATTCGATCGCGATTAATTTATTTCTAGTTATTTAATTTATATGCAAATCCGCACAAAACAAACGCCGATACGGATCCGATCTTTATGTATAATATATAAAATTCTTTCCGAACATTATCAGTTATTGTATATAAAATAAATTCGATAAAATTACGTATATCAAATGTTTCATCAATTTTGCTGTATTAATTTAATCGCAGCTTATCTTAATTATGGTGATTTGAAAAAGCTGAAATGATATCCCTGATCATAAGCAATGTAATATTAAATTAAGCATTTTCCTTTTGACACCCTCACTGATCAGTAATTCGCACAGCATTATGTTATGCATATTTTATAAAATTCAAAACGTTTAACGATTATGAAAGTTATCATTGATTGATTATAATAATAATGGTTAAGTAAATGATTATTGGAAATAACAATTAATATTGATAATAATAAATATTTGAATACTTCATCCATTTTTTATTCAATATTCGAATAGTTGAAAGCTACGAATAATTAAGAACCATAATCATCACGCTTACAGCACTTTCTTTTAAACAATTTAAGACTAATAACTACATCAATGCAATTCATCTCGACTCTTCCGCATTTGACATTGAAGCTCAATACCAACAACCGATTTATATTTCATGACATACAGAATGATATTAAAGAATGCCAAGAAATACACTACTAAATCTTTTACAAATAAAATTTATTAACAATTACCGTTAGAGCAAAAGGCCTCTCTGTATGGCAGTCCTTTAGAATACACGCACGCCAATATGACATACTGATAACTACTGACGATAAATATGACTGTGTTCTCCCAACTCAAAATCTCTTCGGTAGCGGGTCCACCTTTGATCGGCTCAAACCTACAATTCATATACAATTTAGAATAAAACACTTAATATAATATATTAATATACCATTACTGATCACACAAACCACGGTTGGAATGAAAGCACATATAACGATGCCAGTTGAGCCACTAGGCAAGTGGAGACTTGCAACAATAGTGGTATGATGCTACTTGGTCCAACCAACGATACAGGTGGAGAACGTGGGCACAAATCTTTGGCAGGGCCAGCTCGTCCCATCGATAATGCCAACGACGTGGTAACAACAAGATCAATATAAAGAAATTGCATATCACCAAGAATCGAATACCTCTACAATATAAAATATTGATAATTTAAGTGAGAAATAAGAGCACTCATTATAGTCATGCCAGTACAGATAACTCTCGTTACATTACTACTTAAAAATTATAGAATATTAAACCAGTTGCTCAAATAGCAATAGACATTTTAAATTAAGCTTGTTTAAACAGATCACAATATGGGTTGCCAATTTCATTATTTATTATCAATAACAAAACGAGAGTTAACCATACATTGAATATGTTATTTTTAAGTCTGTCTCTCAACTAATGAACATAATGATTATCAATTAATGTTGTGTAAATATGTATGGAAAATACTGAAAAATCTTACATTATATAAAATCAAAACCGAGAAGAATTGTATGAGTGAATATAAAGCCATATATTTGAAGATGGCAAACGATGTGCTCAGAGCACACCTCCCTTCGAGCGCCAAATATTTTACGCAAGTAATATCTTGGACTCTCGAAGTGAATGGAGCTGCCACTGCAAATAATTTCAAAAAGAAAACATTTGACTTATTCGTTAAATTCATATAGATATAGGCAATGTTCTACAATAGGCTATAGAAAATTACAGTATGTTAGATTTGTAAATTCAATATATATCATAGATGTTTACCTGATGCCTCAGCTTGCGATAAGGAAATGCCGATATGGGCCGCCTTAAGAGCCCCACAATCGTTTGCACCATCGCCGCACATTCCCACAATGTAATCGAGTTGTTGAAGTGCGACTACTAATTGCGTCTTTTGATCGGGACCGAAACGACCGAAAATAGTTCCTAAAAATCATAAATATCATCAAATTACACACTGTCTAAATTTATATTTGATTTTTTCATTAAACATTATTTTTATCCTGTAATTTATTGAACAAAAAAGGTATAAAGGGATATCATTTTCTAGTCTCTATGACACTCAATACAAGTTTTCTTGCTCTTAGAAGGTGCATGAATACTTATAGAAAAAAAACTTTAAAAAATATGCAGATAATTCACGCTGCTTCAGAACTTGTACATTCGCTCAACTGCCAGAAATACATTACCATACCGAACTATAATTAATCAATGAATTTTAATGAATTTCACACCTTAACTACTAAAAATAAATTAATGAGAAAACGTTGCTTTTGCCATTTTGATGCTTATTTTAAGTGCAGCGACTATTTTAAGCTACTGTTGTACTTTCATATTAGATGTCTCTGATACACTAGTAAAATTAAATGGTGCTCTAAAATGTCAATGAAACTCAATTTGACAATTGCGAAACAGGCATTTGCTGTTCAAACCCAAACCTAACCAAATTTAAGTTCTAAAACTAATTATAGCTTTAGAACCTTCATTAGCTAAAGTACAAAATACAAACTAGGCCAACTCAGCTCTCAGGCGAAAATAAGCGAAAGAAGAAGTACAGACAGATGTCACATTTCGCATATTGCACCATAGTTTTCTGCACTTCGATATTACACTATATTTTAAACATATGATGCAATCATTACCGATTTTACTACAGACTTCTTATATGAGAGTATCAAAAATCCACATCAAAAGCAATAAATGACAGCGTTTAAATGATAATGAAAACTAATGACAGCGTTTAAATCAGCAGTTACTACTATAATTAACGACTTACCTTTTGTAAGTACTCGAGGCAATAAATCAGGATAGTGGGTTCTGATCACGTTCCACGTCTTCCCATCCAGAGCGAAACAATACTTTTCGTTGACCAACGTAGACGACATGGTTATAGATATGTGAGAGTGATTTTGGCACTGAAAATTAAGTCCCTTTGGCTCTCCTACAATTTCAAATTGAATGGAAGGTCTGACGTCCGTCTCTGAATTAGTCGTTACGCTGCTCTGATGAAACTTGTGAGATATGAGAATTATTTTTTCCTCCTGCGGCACCATGCTGCAATCTCTTGACACCGAAATAGCTGTCATGATGTTATCGCCTTAAAGTATACGATCCACATTAAGATTAACCCAAATAGATATATAAAAAAAATGGAAATAAAATTACCCGTTATCATAACCATACGAATGTTTGCCAAATGCAAGTTATGAATGATGGGCGCCGATTGCGGCTTCAGACTATTTTGCATCACTAATAATCCTAAGAAATTCATATTGCACTCCAACTGCTCTCGTTTTATTCTCTGAGCATCGATCCATTTTATTTTCCTATTGAGTTTTTTATACGCTAATCCGATCACCCTGAATCCTCTGGATGCATAATCGTTTAAAACTACACTAAAATTTTCAGGTAACGACGACTTACAACACATTCCGGAAATCTAAAGTGATATTTATTAATAAAAATCTGTTTTTATATGGATATATATAGATCAAAATTATACTTTACCTTTTCCGGAGCACCTTTAACAAAATATACCATCTGCGGCTGTCCGAGTACTCTAGCTATAACGCCCATAGCTTGTTGGGTTGAAGAGAAATGAAACTTTCTAAGTAGACCTATTTCATACGGAATGTCTAGAGTCAACGGATCTATATCTTCTCGCAGCAGAGACGCCTCACTGGTCGTCGCAGGTTTGACAACAGTCGGTGCTAAGCTATCGTATCGAGTGTTTTCAGGACCTGGTTCTTCTAACACCTACAACAGATCAATTGTAATACAAAAAAGCTTTAAAATAAAATGCATGTAAATATCTTCATTACCCATCCAGTAGCTTCAAACATTTTCAGATCTAAAGGATCTCCTGTTAATTTATTGTCAATGCTGGTCAAAGAATGACAAGACGCAAGAGCCTGTAATAACGTCGATTTTACAGGAAGCGATGAAATATTATACACAGGATCACCAAAATTATTATCAAGGTGAGGCAATACAGCATATAAATCCAAACCGTCTTCGGTAAGTGTTCCAGTCTATAAAAATTAAAATAAAATAGTTCATACTTGAAATATAATACTTACAAATAAGTAGAAGAATTGCATCTGAAGTAAATAAATAAGATTAGCTGATCATTACATATATATAAGCAGATAATGATTTACACATACATACAAAATAAAATATATTTCTAATATTATTGTACTCTCCGAAATATCAACAGAAAAATAATCTATTCATCCATTTTGATACATATATACACGTCTAATCGGATATAGATATTCTAGAAAAAAACCCAACCCCAAGTCAAGAACACATTTATAATATAAACATATTTTAGAGATACTAGACATTTTCAAAATTACTTATATTTTATAATTTATAAAAAAAAATCCAAAGGTCGGAATTATGATTGAAATATGAAGAAAAATAAAGATTAATATTTTCATCTTTAATTAAAAAAAACGATTTTTATGACAAAAATGTCACGCCAAACGAGATAAAGAGTTATTAAGAAAAAGAGAAAAGGATGACTTGTCCATGTAAACTTCGATGAGTCACCCAATTCTACGAATTTTTTGCCCCAAGAATTCCTTTCCTCCTCCAGATAACGAGTTTGAGCCATAGCCGAGCAATGATAGTTTAGTTGTCACCGAGGAAGATGTAACTGCGCACCATAGAGAAGCCGGGACTTTGCTTTGACCGTTCTGTCCCTTTATAGAAGGCTCTAACTCCCCGGATGGTTCGACGCCGGGGCTTCGCCCTTGGCCAATCGGACCCATTGATTAGGCAGAGCACGCCTCGGTGAGCAAAGCCCTAGATGCCATATTGTCCCTAGTGGATTTAATATTAATCCTTTCACCGCAGCTGATTTTTTTGCGCGCGTTAACGAACTTAAAAGAATGAAATGCATCTCCTTCAGCGAACCTCAGCATAATATCCAGTGAAAAAAATTATAGTTACTTCAAAAACTGCATTATTACGAATATATAATATGTGTGATATATTCACTTTTGCAATTCATGTATAATATTTGGGATATATTCATAGAAAAATTCTGTAAACACTGCCTTGAAAGGAATTTTTTTACTCTCTGAAATTTTAAATATCGATTTTTTTCAACTATTTTATATACTACTAGCATCATCTTAGGCTAAAACGCTAAATAAATATGTTACGGTAAATACGCAGTTTAACGTGTGATTTTGTTATATGAAGTTGAAATGAGGAAAGACACAAATTTGTGCACACGGTATTCAATGTCTTTTGTTCAATGGTTTTTTAACAACCTATTAAATTAAAAATATAATATTTCATTAGAAGTAGATAATGACGCTTTTATGAACGGCATGCATGACATAACCTCAAATTTTCTTATAATATGCATTTTTTGGTAAAATAAAATTTATTGTAAATATATTCTTATCATAAATTATATATTTGTCTATACACATTTTATCTATCAAGTGAAGCTATGAAAGAGCATAAAAAACTTAATGCAATGGATATTATAAACAAAAATGTGCTCTTGTTGTTTAGTGTTAAGAGTGACATCATCGCTTTAGTATGATAATAAACCAACGGCAGGTATATATTGATTTTTTAATACATGATTTTGACTTATTTTAAATTCAGGCTTTAATGCAATCTGTATTGATACACACCAGTATAGAATTTTTCAATGTGTACATAATTACATATATACATATATTCGTCTAGGAACATAAGAAATTAAAATTATGTGTTGATTTAAATAAAATATTGGCATATGGCAGATGACCAATAGATTAGCGTTAGAGCTAGCTGTGACACCGGTCGTTGCTCTCATTTTGAGGACTGTCTTGTTAAAACGATCAGTCAAAAGTCGGTATATTTTGTATGATACTGAGTAATACATATATAAATATTTTTCATTAACTTGTGATACTAAGACATCAATTTTTTAATACATACCTTATCAAAGCATATAAGTTGTAACTTGCCGCATACGTTGATGCGCAAGGGACTTATACAAAATATATTATTGTCCTTCAGTCGTCTCTGGCTGTAAACCGTTCCGGCTGTCATTGCAGCCGGCAGCGCAGGCGCAACGACGACAGTTATAATATCCAGAGTTCGAAATATCATTGTACTAATCGAGCTCTAAATCGGAAAACAACCAAAATAGAAGTATGATACGTGAAATACGCCAATAATGCATATTTAAAGTGAAAGAATTACTCATTGCACAAAAACAATCAGGTATGACAATATAAAAGAATACTGACACCTCTCTCAGCATAAATCCATATACAATAACCCATTCCAATTGCCGATACGCAGAATAAGAATGCGACAAATTTCACTGCGTCTTTATAAAATTGGAAGGTCATCGATTTCGGGAACAAAATGCTTTTCACTAGCTCTCCTTTGGACGTATAGAATCCAGTGCGTACAACTTTAGCCAAAACCTATAAATAAGACAGTTACAAATGTTTATAAATAATATAATTTAAATTATGTATGTTTTAGGATAAGTACCTTGCTATTTCCATAAAATCTCGTTTGTATCACATTGGTGCCGGCGAATAGAGTATGTCTTTTATGATTCACGGTTGAAAAATATTCGGAACTCATATTCGGCGGCGATTTCAAAACAGGAACACTTTCACCAGTAAGCATACTTTCATTAACTATACACGTTCCCGTAAGCAGCATGGCATCGCACGGCATGTTATATCCCGCCGGAGGTAACACTAAAACATCTCCAGGTACTAGACTCCGAGCTTCAATCAAACATTCTTGATGACCAGGTCTTTGCACGATGACCGAATTACAATTCGAACGTTCGACCAACTCGTGCAGAGCGACATTTAACTGAAAATATTAAATATGATAATAAGTTAGAATGTCACAGATCAAATCAGATATAAAACTATGTTACTACCTTTTTGGTTTGGTACAAAGACGAAATAACAGAAACAGCCGACAAAATAAAAATACAGACGGCGTAATGATAGTAGTTATCTAAGGACCATAAAATGATTGAAAACACTTGGAATAAATAAAACGGATTGAACACTTCGGTGACGAACAATGACCAATAACTCTTCACTTCGACTTCAACGCCATTATTTCCGTAGAGTTTCATTCTAAAACAAATTCATTATGTTCATAATAATAGTGAAAGAGAGCAGTTGATCGAATTCATTATACTCGCTAAACTTACAGCTCACTCTGTTGCTTTTTATTAAGTCCATTCGTATTCTCCATAAGACTAGCAATGGTCGATTTTTCATTGAACGTTTGAACATTAACAAACGACGTTAGATCTTTCATCCAAACATATCTAGTTAATTGGTATAAAAAATATCTGACTTTATTATCGACAAAAATCGGTAGTGAAATTTCAGTATCGTTGACTTGTTCCTTTTTGCATGTACCATCACTAGACATCACTAAAAATAGTAAGCATATAAAATCATTACTTCCTCATTTATATAAGCTTTCTACGTTAAGTGTCATCTGCGCCAAATATATTTTACTCACCAAAAACAATTTCAGCCATTCTCAAACTGCATTTGGAATACTTGAACATTGCATATTTGGGATAGTAGCTCACCACAAAATACGGTATGAAACCTAATGAGACGCACACTATGTGAAAGATGCATTTTCGAAACCAGTTATTCTTGTAGCCGTACACTTTTAGCACAATTTCATCTGTGCCTTGTTGAGCGTTCTCTAAAATTTGACAGTGCGGTTCGCCTATCACTTCATATTCGTCTGCAAAAATAAAATATAAAATAGCTTACTCATATTTCCTCATTCACAAAATACAATGACACATATCTTGGAAATATATGAGTTATTTATTAATGAATAATTGCTAATCATAGTCACATGCATGCAATCAGAGATTACACACAAGTAACCTTGTATGCTGATTCATTTTACATTAAATTCAACAATATAGCTTTGATAAACTTAACGCTAAACTAGAAACTGTTTTTTTAAATAACAACAATATTATTTATAGAAATATAAAATAAATTATTTTATTTATAAGCTGATTTATATGCATGAAAGAAGAAACTTGCACGACAACTTCTAAAATACATTTGTATTTTAAAAGCAAATTCAAAATAGATTTTTGTGACTCATGCCATTTTTCCCTTTACACGATCGATTTATATTATCAAACTAATCTCATAAAAGATTGATTAGCGATAGTACAAATTAAAGTTTGTACTTATGTACAGTAAATAATTTTAACAAATTAATTATGATAATGCATAATAATGGTCATAAAATGAATCTGCAATCTATTCACCATGACCTAAATAACTTGATAATATTCCATATTTTTCTGAATCGATTAAAGCAAATTTATGACACATAACCAAAAATATTACATGAAAAGTACACATAAAC